>NW_010309413.1:14969-27494 GCF_000700745.2 Antrostomus carolinensis
CCACGTTGTTACTGAGCAGGTAATGCCAGAGCTTCTCGTGGCACCAGATGCTTGTTGCTGGTTTTTGTTTGGTTTGGTTTTAAGAAAAACAAATACACAACCACAGATTCAAGTGAATTGACCTATGCTGGTTGAGAAATTCACTAGTCCCACCAGCTGGCTTTTTCCTTACTCTGGGTCTTGCCACATCCTTGCTGGGGACCAAGCAAGGTTTCAATTACCTTGCTTAGCCCACAATCCACTGAACTGTGTGGGACTGTAACTGCAGTTTATTCCTGTGCTGAATATGTCACCAGCATAGACAGAAATGGCCAGTTTCTCACTGGGGTTCTGGATGGTGGCATATCCCATAGAAAGCTCTGGGGCACACCAGAATGCAGTATCAGGGCTGGGAAGGGGCAAGGAAGTCTTGGGCCAAGGGGCATGCTGTCCCACATGGAGCCAGACACTTGTTTCCTTTTCCAGAGAAGATGATCATACTGACAATCTGTTTCTTCTCTCAGGCAATACAGTTTGGCACTGAAGACAACAGCACAGTTGTCATAGTGCCGTTTGGAGCATGGGGAAAGTACAAAAACGGTGAGATCAACTTCTCCTTCAGCCGCAGTTTTGCTTCCAGCGGGAGGTGGGCGTGAAGACCTGCCACAGCTCTCTTTTCCTGCCATGATTGGACATGGCGTGCTACAGGAGAACACATCCATCTGTTCATAGGTTGACTCGGTGTCTTGTCCATCTCTTCTGTTCCCAGTGTTATAGAAGATGCCACTGCTCCCTCGGTGCGTAATGCCCCATTGTTGCTTACGGCTGATCGCATTTTGCTGCGTTTATTTATTCCCGTCGGCATTGAGGCAGCTATTTCTTTGGGTTTGCAGTCCCAGCAGCTCTGCACATCACTTGGTTCACATAGGCCAGGCTCTGGGCTTTCGCCTGAGGCTGGAGGTGTTGCACAGTCGTTTCATACCTACTTGCATTACCCAGGACCCTTAGTTACCTGGCAGCTGTGTGAGTCTGAGTCTCTGAGCCACACGCTGGCTTCTTTGTACGTCAGTACACAGGGGAACAAGCGCACAGTGTTCTTGGGTAGACAAAAAGCATGTTTGTTGTCTTCCTCTGCTGTGCAGCCACTCAAAACTCCCCTGTGCTTCGGGAGAAGCCAGTGATGAATAAGGGAGAAGTTTCAGAAGTGTTTAGGTTCTGATGCCAGTGGCATTTGGCGTAGCTGAACAACTTCTTGTGACAGTGCTGCTTTGCTGGGCTTTATGCTCTCACCACCATCATCCATGATCCTCCAGCTCCAAGGAGGCAGAGCAGGCTGGAGCCATGTGCCGTTGGACAGATGGGAACGTTTCTCCATTGGGTCCAAAGCCTGTCCGGTCTCTGGGCCACGCAGCGACCCCTTGCACTCTCTTCCCTTTGTTGTGCCAGTGCTTGACAGGAGCACAGAGGAGGGAAAAAGCTGCACATTGATATCCAGAGACTCTCCTCAACTTGATTTTTTTTTTTTTTTTTTTAAAGAAACCCGGCTAATTTCAAAGAGTTTACTAATCCAAGATTCTTTAGATGTGTAAGACAGGAGAGTTTATTTCTTCATAAATATATGAGGATTTTCCTACCCTTCGCTGAAGGTTTCTTTCAGTTAGTTGTGATCTCCTGTGTCTCTTTGTGGTGTACAGGGAGCTGCAAAATGCCCAAAGCAAGCAAGCTAGAGAAAGGAGAGAGCATTATAATAACAAAGGGTGACTTTTATAAGGTTTGGGTATCATTTCTAGTAGGTGTCAGATATTCAGACACCAGAAGGTAGTTTTATACTTAAAGGAAGCATTTCCACTTCCCTTTCCAGAGGGAGTCTGCGTGCAGTGAGGCACAGGGGGCCAGAGCTCTGAGCCAGCTCATATTGCTGTGACATGGACTGCAGGTGACGATCTGTCCCAGCGTGCTTCGTTCAGACCTCCTTCTTCCTCCGCTCCACATCAGGTGTGCAGCTCCCGTGGCCTCTGAGTCACCCTGTTGCAATGAAATACAGGCAAGGAATTGGGCTCTTCTCAGGCCTGCCACAATATTTTTCATTCTATGGATGTTTCTAAGAGCACAATTGTAAAAACAAAACAAAAAAGTGAAAGAGAAGTTGCCCATACTAAATCACCTAGCAATAAGGAAAAATATTTCTGAGATGCCTGGCCTGCTGCTCATTTTCCAAAATGAAGTATGCACCTTCATTACTTTTAGCCCTTTCCTTTTAGCCCAGGGTTACACCTTAGTCAGTCATTCCACGTTTTTCCTCGGCTTTGGTCAAAGGCCTGGCAGCACCCAGCAGAGCAGCGTTGTGCTGACAGCACGAGGTGTTTAGAGAACGCTGGTCTTGTCCCATCACACGGTGTATTACATGGTGTATATAACGTGTATGTTCAGTTTGTACGTACAAAGAGCTTGTCAGTCGGTATATGTAAACCTCTGTTGTATTGGGTGCTGTTGCCCAGGCCTCCATAATGAGCACATCACTGGTTTACGATAATAATCCTTTCTCTCTGCACAGATTTTCCCCGGGGTTGGGGTTCAGTCTTCACCTGAGGTCAGAAGGTTTGCTGGCTGCGGTCCTGGGCTCAGCCTTGCTTACCTGAGGCAGAGGGGCACTTGTAGTTGTTACCAGCGAGAGCAGGTTTTCAGTCTGCGGCAAGTCTGGATTCCCACAACCCATTTGTGGCCAAAATGGCAAAACACAGCCTCTCCCGAGCACTTGAGGAGAGGTCACACCTGACAGAGGTTTGGAGACCTGCTCCAGGAACGTGGTTACGACCAGTTTGTGCTGCAGCATGAACAGCTGACAGCCTTTCTCCTGCCCAACAAGGGACCTGCTAAACCAGCAGGTCCGTAGTTGCTAGCAAAGCGTTAACCACAGCACAGCAGACAGAGTCCAGCTCTGGAGGGGGAGTTGCAGTGGGGGTGGCGTTGGTATCAAGTGTCAGACAGGCTTGAGCTGCTGCAGGGATTTGGACAAGTTCCAGCAACACTGTCCTGTTCCAAATGCTGCTCATTTCTATTCCAGCGGCTGGCTAGCTATCCGGGCAGGAGGTACCAAGGGTGCTGGTGACAACTGACAAGTACACATTGATTTTTTTGAGCTGTGCTGGATACTTACCAAGCTGAAGACGTGGTATTAAATGCAGGCTGCTAAAGAAAACCATTGCAAATGAAGAGCAGGTGCTCTAAGGAATGTCCTGGCAGTTAAGAGTAGCTTCTAAACATTGACCCAGATGTAACATTAAATGACAGCTTTTCTACTCGTTGGAGGTTTTGGGGTGGTTTTGTTATATCCCTATCTGGTTGCCTGATTTAATAGAGAACAAAAGTGGTTGGGGGCTTTTATTTCTTCTAGTGGAATAGTTATCCTCTCCAAGGAAGGATCCATCCATAACTTATAAAGGAAGGGATAAGACAAAGCTTCGCAAAACAGAAGATGATTAGATAAAGATGTGTTGGTGGTTGCTATTACTGCCTTTTTACGATCACAGAAAAACTTAGATTGGAAAGGACTTCTGGGTGACATCCTGCCTAGCCTGCTGCTCAAAGGAGGGCTAACTTCAGAATTGCATACTGCAGTGAAGGATGTCTCCTGACATGGAAATGCAGTGCCTGAAAATGGATGGGAGAAAGAATTTCTCATGCAGTGGTGTTTACCTGTGGAACCATTTAATTGTATTGAAGTTGAAAACTGACCAGTATTTAACAGGTGCTTTTGTCTAGCTACCAATAAATTTCACAAATAAATTAGCACATACAGAAAATGAGATATGAGCCATTTTGGTCTAGGCGATCAGTACCTGACAGATTACAGAGATGCCTTTCTTATGCACAAGTTATTCCCTGCCTGTTCACTCTGGTTTTCTGCATCTCATTCTGAAGTAACTGAGCTACTGATGAAGATGAAATGCTTTGCCAAGTGGCCCAGCAGTCTGCCTGTTCCTCCTTCCATTCAGAACAGAGGTACCTTCACACTGGTTTGTGTGGATTCCTTACTTCATGCTGCACATGGCAAGACTCTGAGTGCCAGCTTGAAAAGCATCGCGCTTTGTAGAAACACTCCGTTCCCAGGACCATTGGTCTCTGCCTCCTGAACCACGATACTGAATTTTCCTACGAAGATGACAGTGAACTCCCCTAAGATTTAGTGGCAACTGCACCAAACTTTGTTTTTCTCCAAGAATTCAGGAAAAACCTGCAATTTCCTGGGTGATGGATTTTTCATCATTTGACGCTTCTTACGGAAAAGTCATTAGCACAAATCCCTGCCCTTGCATTTCAGTTTTGGGGCTGTTCTGACACTGATACTGTGTTGGCTTTGCCAACACGTTCATGTGTTGAATGGGACATCAGCAGCACTGAATTTGGAGTTCACGGACTGTGAAGTTGGTGGAGTAAAGCCATGTTGGGGAAAATGGAAACGGTTTGTCATAGTGGTACCAGGGGATCAAATTAGCCGTGCCTTGGTAACATCTGGCCAGCAAACCTCTTGGCATAGGGTTCTCCACCAGAGCTAGGTACTGCTCTTCTCTGATGAAGTTGTACTTCTGGATTGTTTTTTTCTATCTATCTAGTCAATAAACTTTCTGCTGCCTGTAGCAGCTCTGCAAGCAACCAGCTTTACACCCCAGGGACCAGCCAAATTATCTTGCGTAGCAGAAAGCTCCTTTCAACTTGAGGGCAAAGAGCAAATTGTCCTAACAGCAGCAGTTGCCTGTCAGAGAGGTTTATTACTGAAGGATCACTAGAGGTATCTTACACTTTGAATGAAACAAAAGAGAGTCTTAGTTGGCTCTCTAGCTCCTTGTCTTTCCCATGCATCCGTTGGTTCAACGAGAAGAATGATATTTTCTATTACAGACTGAACTGAACATTAAGGGTGACCCACTGAGCAAACTGTAACAAGTGTTTGCTTTTTTCCTGCCTTTTAGAGATGGATTCTGAACTACATTAGATCTGGTCAGAGTATTTTCTTGCCTGAACACTCCCCTTGGAGCTTGGTACCTCTCACTGTACAGGCAGTACAGGATGATGGGCTGTGGGCACAGAAAGGTGAAAAACGCCGTCCAGCTAAACACTCGTTTTTACTGTGAGGATACGGAAGGCACAGTGGGCCTCGTGTTGCTGGAGGATTTACTAGGAGAGGTGTTGAGACTGCAACTAGAATTCCAGCTCAGTCTCTCTGCCACTTGGGAAGGGGGTTTTCATGCTTTGCAGAGGGAACTCGCTAAAACATTATTTACAGCCTTGATTTAGGAGAGCTGGTCTCTCTGGAAGTGAACATAGGACAAGAGATTGAAATGGGGATGAGATCCAACCGTTTGTTTAACACAGGGTCCTCAATACAATCCGTCCCTTTTGGTTGAAAAGCTCAGGATTGGAAAATAATAATGGAGCACAGTTTGTATTTGAGAATGGAGGTGTGGAGAGAAATCAGCAATATTACTGTTTTTTACATGTTTGGGAAATTTACAACATGGAAATTGTGAGGAGCTCAAACTCACCGCAGGATTTCCGCTGACTTCCACAGGATCAGGGTATTAGATCACCTTTTCTGTCTCAGCAGGCAGATGTGCTGTGGTCAAAGACACTGGGATTTGTAGCTAAGGGAGAAGCACAAAACAACAGATACCTGTGAAACTGGTTTAAAGTGATTTTTTCCTAAATACAGTTGGGCACTGCTAGGTGCATTGGTCACTCACCCAACAGCCGAATGTTTGGTGTAGCAACACTCCGGGTATTCCTTGGTTCCGAAGCTGCTGTTCTCGGTGCAGAGATACTCAGTGGGGTGTCCTCTTGACCCAGGATATGGAGTGCTTGGGCAGCAGTGTGTGTCAGAACTTTCTACAGACTTCAGTGCAATTGCGTACATCCGTTACATAGTTTGCCTTAGGACTGTGTATGTGTGGTTTGGTGTTTATGTTTGGTGCAGTCAGTGGCCATAATTCATCTACTATGTAATTTTATAGAGGTATCCATTTTGTCTTTTTTTTAAAAAAAAACCCAACAAAACACATTTGTTCATCGACTCAAAGCTACAGTGGAGCAGATAAGTCTGTACTGGAATGCTTAAAAGATCTTTTAATAAAGAATTTGGCGTCTAGAATTGCGTCACTACAAACGGATTTTTCTTCTTCCACTGCATTGCAAACTACCAGAACAGTTTCTGCTTCTCACGCCGTGTCGTGACTGTCCTGTTAGCCCTGGGCCTCAGCCCCTGCTATAAAAAGCTTCTGATAACCAAGGCTTTGCCTACAAAGACATTCACCCAGTGATAACCAGTGCAGAGTACCTTCTGTCTCTGTGCTCCGTCAGCGCCTATGGGCTTTGCTGCCTCAGGGCAACATGTTCTAACTTGCTAGTTTTGTCTTTTGTATTTTGATACGTTACAATACCAAGAAATCAGAAAGCCCTCTCTCTAAAACAAGTCCCTCCTAAAAAAAGCAATTCTTTTGTGAAGCAGGAAAGCACTCTGGGTAGTTGTCATGGTGAGTGATGTCATCCCACGACAGAGTGGAAAGAAACAAATTGGGCCTTCTCAATAAAAGAATATATTTTGGCTTCTGCATGAGTTCAAGACTTTTCAGTTATCCTAAAAGAAATGATAAGGAGAAAATAGCAGCAGAGGGTTTTAACTCATCCACAGAAGTAACCCTGAGATCACTGTTATTTTTAATTAGTACTGCTTTTACAGCTGAACTCAAACCTACTTTTACTCTCTCTCCCTTGAAAGGAGCAGCCTTCACCTCAGTGAAGTCATAGCAGTTTCCTACAGCTGAGCCCCAGCCCCCTTTAGGACTGAACTGTCCTTTTTTGTTATCTTTTGCTGCCAGTCCACTTCTCAGCTCAGTTGGGAGCTGATCAGCTCTTAGATAGACGCATATATCCCGTGGTGGTAAGTGTATAGCCATCGCTGCTCAGGTAGGTGAATTTTAAGAGCTGAGTAGTGCGTTGGGAAATGTGCTGGGCAGCTTTGCCCTTTCCTCCTCCCTGCCCTTTCCCAGGAGCTGAGAAACGGCTCCCAGGTTACTCTGCAATCGGAGCATTTGTCCTCTAGTGAGTGTCCCTCTGACCTGCGGGTTCATGCTCACCGAGGGTGGCCGAGTCCCGGCAGCACCGAGCTGGTTCCCTCCCCAGCTTCATCAGGACAGACTTGGGAGAGCAGCCAAGCTTTAAGAAAAGCAGTCCTTGCTCTTACGTGGGTCCCTCACAGGAGCTGGGCCCCAGGAAGGGCTGGAAGCTTTTCCCAGAGCTGAGGGCAGCTTGTGTCAACACCCCACCACAGCCTACCTGCTCTGGACGGGGGTCGCGGCTGATGACACAAAGCTTTTGTCACTGCCGTTGGGCAAGAGCCGCACTCTGTGCGCACACACACACGTAAACCATACATCGGTATTTACATTTGTAACATACTCTTGCCCACAGATTGGTTTTACTCTTGCTCAGCACTGCGGTCCTTCACCTCCCTGCAGCTCTGCCCTGCAAAGCTGAGCAGGCAGCACAGGCTGCAGTGGCACCACAGGTGGGGAGGGAGCAGCCCCTCTCCCAGGGGAAGGTGCTGGTGGGACAGCCGAAGGCCCAGCACCTGGAAAACTGGATGGATGTGAGCTACCACTGGCTCTCCACAGCCAGTTTTACCCTTTATTTATTTAATTTGGTCATTACATTTTTTGGTCCTTCCCCTCCATGACTTCACAGCTTTTCCTAGACGTTCACACTTGCAAAAACTGTGCCGTGTCTCCCGCTGGCCCGCCTGCCCCACATTCTTGTGCAGGCACGGTGGTGTTGTGTTCATCAGTGTGTTCAAGTTTTGGTCCTGTTTCTTACGAATTCCCCTTCCTTCGGGGCCAGCCACACACCCAATGCCGTATCACTCGACTCCCCCAGGAAGACAGGGCAGGATTTGGCTCCAAACACATCAGTCTGCATTTCTGTGCCTGCTGACCCTGTCCTCCTTTCTACATTGTGTGGCACACTAACCTCACCAGTCAATCAACAGCGTGTCCTGACGTGTTCTACTGCCAGTAATTCTTTAAAAATACACACGCATTTTTTACAGTGGTGTACAGCACAAAACACTTTGAGCCTAGAAAGCAGGCTCCACACCTCACCCTCCTGAGCTGTCAGTCACCACAACTGTGATGAAAGACAATTTGGTTACAGCAAATTGGCCGCAAATTTGGTAACAAAGGACTATCACATAATGAAATGTCACATTTTTTAGTTCATCATAGCTCCCCCCTGAAACCAGCCAGCTACAGACCTTCTGTGAACAACCAGCACACCCAACTGATGCGTTGGAAGACCTGGCCATTTGTTTTAGCTGCTGAATTGAGCGTCTGGCCCCAGGAGGTGCTCCTGCCTGGCAGGAGCTGTGGTGGAGCTAGAGTTAAAGGCTGGTGCACTTGGCATGAGCTGCCCTGTCACTCACCGACTGCCCCGTTTCACTACAAAACTGGCTGCTGGCCCAGCTGATGCCTGTTGGGGATTTTACAGCTCTGACACTGACATCTGAGCTGCCATGAATTTCACAGGGCACTGTTCTTCCTTCTCCCGGACCCCCATTTAGTGCAGGAACTTCACAAAAGGGTATGTCACACTTCCTGTCACACTTTTGTCTGGACAGAAAGGAGCCAAACTAACTCTCCCAACACCTGACTTGCAACAGGGACTCTAAATTGCACGGTCTGTCTTAATGTCAACACCAAAGCCTGTGCTCCATGGGGCAGGGATGGGGCTGCACTTTCCCAATCGAAAGGTCTGTCAGGACTGTGGCCCCTGACACCTCCACTCTCCACCATGCCTGGGGGATGCCAGAGGCAGTGGTGCCTGGAAGGCAGTTTTTGGCCATGCCACAGGCTGGCAGAGGTAGAGAGGAGCATGTGCACGTTGGGGTGCTGAGGGCACCTGGGGGCCACAAAACCACCCTGTGAGGTTGGCTCACCTTCCCAAAGCTGAGCGATGCCCTCCTTCAGCCTTCACAAGCTGTGGAGACGAAGTGCTGCAGTGCACTCTGGAGGCAGGATGTGACACTAATTGCACGTCCTGTGCGTCATTCAAAATGCTGTAGCAAGTGAAGCACAAGTTAGCTGACTTAACAGGGCACAGAACAAAGAAGGTGGCTAACTCATTTCTTACCCCCAGGAAAATGAGAGAGGTTGAAATGCTGCATGCTGAATGATCCAGCTGTTAGGAGAGCATCACTCCCCACAAAGAGTGGGCAGCCACACCAGACCCTACACCCCACAGTCGCTATGGTTTAGCGGCTCAAAATGCTTTGATGAAGTTCATTCAAGACCTGCTGAAAAGTACAGTAATTCCCCCGTAATTGTTAAAGAGAAAACATTTTTTTTTTTTTTTTTTTTTCAGTGTATGGAAAGATTTAAAATATGGAAATCCCCAAGTGAGAAATACTGGAACCTATGAAAAGTGGATATTACCAATGCTATATAACCAAGATATGGTTTAGGAAGGCCATGAAAATGGCTTCTATAAGTAATGCTTGAGAGCACATTTAAATGTAACCAAAACCTCCAAAAAGTTCACAGAAGGAGTTACTGTTAAACACAGTAAGCACAGACAGTTCATCAGCAGAAGTTCCTTTTCTTTTACAACCAAAGAAATCACTTACTGTCAAATACCAAGAATACAATGTCAGTTCTGGTGCTCACCATGGTAGGCCTGACTGCATCAAGGCCAGGTTTTTAGTTAGAGGAAAACTGTCAGCCACCAGTGTCGGCACATAATTAACTGTCAGCATGAGAACCCACATTCTTTAGCATTACTAGCTTAGAAAAGAGTATAAAAATGGATTGAAGAATTAGTAAAATATTTCAACATTTGAGAGTCTTAGGCTGTTTCTCACCAGATAAGGTCAAGTTCTGCTCTTGTAATTCATTCTCCCCTTGGGGAAGACAATTTAAATTGGATTTTGATACTTCCCTCTCTTCCACTGTCCTTATCGAGCATGATTTAGATCTTTCTTTTCTGTCTGCTTTGTCTGTCAGCCTATTCTTCTATGCACTGTCAAATTCTGCTGGCTTCACGCTCTACAATAACACTTACAAAGCACAAAAGAATAAACAAAGACACACGATTCCACCCTGCATCATCATGGATGACTGTACTCACGTTCAGAAAGCAAAACCGTAACAAGTAATAGAAATTTACTCCTCCCGACGATATAGAAACATGTTACTCATTAGTTACCATTCCCATGTTAAAAACATTTATTCAGCTGCAAATGTCTTTCCAACAAATGCAAAACAGCTTTTTGGTGGTAAATAGCAGGTATTTATTTGAAATGAAAAAAATACTTCAGTACCTGAACTATTGCATTTAATCATGTATTGTTGTAATTGTGTTACTCTACCTTTTTGCATTGGAGACAAATATACATTGAACATTCAGATATCACAGATTGCACACTAGATAGTAAATCGTCAGGCCTTTTACGTAACCACCAAAAAACAGATACTGGATTCTGCAATATAGTACAAAATTCCACACTCCAGTCTTAGCCAGTTATCTTCAATTTACTCCTGATGCTGTACAAATAAATGGCCATTTAACTAGGGCTTACAAGTTAATAACAGGACAAAAAAATATACATTGCACTGACACAAAAAGTCAGCTGTGTTAATAGTCATGCAACAAGTAACCAAACTTGCTGAAATTAAAAATACTTTCTAAAAACAGTTTTAACTGCATAAATATTTTATACACAGTTCATTTACTGAAACAAAAGGAGTCTTTAAATGATACAAAGCAAATATAAGTTTCTACCAATTTTATACATAAGAAAGTGCAAAATAACTTATCTAAAGTGTTCTGCTGTTGAACTGATGAATGTCGGCTGGAGGCAGCCAACCCCCTCTCATAAGCATGACATTACAGTTGCACACTACATACAAATGTTAAGAGTACGTGAATAAGTATACTACAAAGAACAAGGCAGGAGAAGACATGTGAGGTACTTGCAGAGAATACAGTCTACTAATGTTAGTGTACATGAGTATACTTTTGCTCAACAGATCTTTACATGGAAAACAAAGCAAGTATTTGCATTAGAAGCTTGAAAGAAATGGGAAAAAAAAACCCACTCCCAAGTGAACAAAACAGTTGCCCACAGCACCAGCTGCCAGAGGAAAGACGAGCAGGTGCGTTTTTCCCCCTCCACCTCCTACAAGCAAGAACGTGGTTTTTGGAACAGCGCAACTGAAGAATTGACTCAGAGGGCTGCGGTGATTTGTTTGCAAAACATAAATCTCTACACTACAGAATTTTTCAAGAATAACGACCCTGATTTTTTTAGGATGCTGCCAAACACGAAAAGGGTAGAACACCACCTGTACAACGTGCTTATGCAGCTGACGCAGTCGACCACCTCTCCACTGACAGCCCAGTATCTTCACGGCCCTGCGTTAGTACTATGTGCCAACTGTTTGCTTTAGTGTTTAGATTACATCAGCGTTACTGTCATAAACCTTGTTTTCATTAATGTTTAATTATGTGGCTGTACAAGTTCCAGTCTGTAGAAAAGACTACTTCCTTAAATTTGGTTTTGATTTGAAATCTGGAGGCAAGGGGAAGAAAACTCTGTGGACTCAAAGGCATTTAAAAGTTGTTAAAATAGCCTTTTCTTCAAACTGAAAACGTTAAGGCCACTAGCCTGTCTTCTGAACTATGCTGGTTTCGCATCGTTTTGGAAAGGGTGAAGGCAACGTTAGAGAGAACAGCTGAACACAGAAATACCAGTGCTCCGCACATGCTTACTGAGGACCTCTTCTTGTTTTTGGGACAAACCTGTCAGGGTAGCCACGCAGTGTGGCTTCTTGATCATCACTCTTTGGATCCAAAGGGATCTATTTGGGTCAGCTCATCTCAGCAAACCTGCATTTACTCCACAGTGTGCAAGGGCTCTAGAGAAGCCTTTCTGTTCATTTGGGGACCTAGTATACATACCAAAACAGGAATATATCTCATTTTACAGACCAGCACGTACATAATAAACAAACATGTATCAAAATACATATTTAACCTTCAGTGCATAAACATGTGATACCAGGGTAAATAGTTAAGTGGTCAGGATTAACAAATTATACACTGCTAGAAGCTCAAATCAAGAGAAGACAGGTGTGCCCCCGAAGTGCCAAGGACCTTCTGGAAGGAGCTCACACCACCACAGAGGGTCTGCCATTTTCGATGGTGCAATTTCGATGACAGTGCCGGTTTTAACCATCTGCTGTCCCAGGGTCAGAGTCTGCCCAAATCACTCCAAGTGAAGGACAATCTCATCGTTTTGAGTGAAAACAAAGTCCTAGCAGAGCAAAAGCGGGGCCACCTGTTTTCTGTTGGTTTGGGTCATATCCTTACCGCTATTTAAAAGAATTCATAGTGAATATACCTAGATCTAGATTAGTTTGTTTCCCATTTACAAAATATATACACATACTTTAAAAAACAAAACCAAACCAAACACCAGCCTGCCCCCTGCCCCCCCACCCC
>NW_010309414.1:0-3749 GCF_000700745.2 Antrostomus carolinensis
CCAGTCCTCCTCCTCCATCCCAGGAGCTTCCTCCCCGTAATTTATCTCCCCAGACGAGCCATCCCCTCGCCGTGTCCCCGCTTTCCCCGTGTCCGATGGCGCCGACTCTGGCAGCGGGTACCAGGAAACGTCGCTCTTCGCACCTGGTTAACGTGAAAAAACTTAATATCAGGCAATATGAGTGAAAATTAGCAGGATGGTTGTCACAGAGGGATGGTGTCACCACCTCCAAACCCTCATTTTTAGAATCCAAAAGCTCCTTTGTAGGGTTCAAACCCACATTTTTAAGGCTCAAAGTCTCATTTTTAAGCTCCAACTCCCCATTTTATGGGCCAAATGCTCATTTTTAAGGACAAAAGTCTCATTTTTAAGCCTAAAAGCCTAATTTTTAAGACCCAAACCTTCAATTTTAGAGTCCAAAGGCTCATTTTTAGGGTTCAAACCCACATTTTGGTGATGACTACAACAAAAATCTCTATTTTTTCAAGTTCCAGTCTCATTTTTAGGCTCCAACCCCTTGTTTCATGGTCCAGATACTCATTTTAGGGCCAGAAGTCTCATTTTTAATGCCCTAAACCTTCATTTTAGGGACCAAAGGCTCACTTTTAGGGTTCAAACCCTCATTTTTAAGGAAAAAAAAAAAAATAGCATTTGTGTGTCCAAAGGCTCGTTTTTAGGGTTCAAACACACCTTTATAAGGCCCAAAGTCTCATTGTTAGGATCCAACCCCCCCAGTTCATGGGCCAAATGCTCATTTTAAAGGCCAAAAGTCTAATTTGAAGGGCCAAAGGTCTCATTTTTAAGGCCCAAACACCCATCTTAGGGTCCAAAGGTTGCTTTTTAGGGTTCAAACCCCTATTTTGATCATGACTGCACCCTAAATCTCTATTTTAGGTGTTGTAAGTTGTGGCTGTTAGCTCTCTCCTCTGGGCTAGTAACAATTCCAGAGGGTTTGCCCTCCACCCCCTTACCCCAAACTTGTTACATTTAACTCTTAGAAAGAAATAATTTAGCTGCAAATGCATTTAAAAAATAAAATTTTAAAAAAAACAACCTAAAAGTACCAAAACAACCAACCACCCAACCTGCTCTGACTCCACCAACTCTGTTTTAACAAAGAATCTTCAACTGAACCAGCTGACCCCAATCTCCACCTCAGGAGATGTTTAAGTCCCTCGTGAGGTCTCATTCCAGCTCCTGCATCCAACCTCCTGGCAGACATGGGCTGATGGCACCTGGGGACCTTTGAAACCTCTGAGTGGATCAGTAACAGCTGGGGAGCTCCTCGGTGTTCCACCTCCGGGGCTGAGGGGAGAACTCGCCCTCCTGAGGCTCCCTGGTCTGGGGAGACGAGCTCGACTGCAGCTCAACTGCTGGAGAGGAACAAATAAACACAACCCCGAAGCGACCGCCCCAGATCAAGCTGCTGCCGCAGCGCTGGCTGGGATGTGGTATCAAAGGGCAGCAATTAGTCCCTCCTGACAAGGAGGCAGCGCTGTCTTCACTAGTCCAGGGCAAGTACCTCCCTGGAGAGCAAGGCAGCCGCAGCCCGCCGAGCCGCTGGAGCACATCCCTCCTGTCCCTGCCACCACTCGGGTTCTTCCCGGGTTGTTTTGAGCCCAGTGGCCTTTATTCTGGCTCCTCCGCTGAGCCCAGGAGCTCCCACCTCCCCGAACGGGCTGTGACCCACGGCAGCAGGGATCTGTCGGGGCTCCTGCCTGTTGTGAGCAGTGGGAAGAGGCTCACCAGCACTCTGCCCACAGCAGGACAACACCAACGCCGGCTTCGGGGCAAGAAACCTCGGAAACACGGGGTGTAGAGGGACCCTCTTGGCTAAAAGGGTTTCAAAATCCCCCCCCCTCGCAAGAGCTTCCAACCTGCTGAGGAAAGGGGTGGTTTTCTGTCAAGTGAGAGGCAGAAATTATTGCACTTAACGTAAAAATTACTGCACTAACACAACAATTATTGCACTAATACAGAAATTACTGCACTAACACAAACGAAAATGGGACTAAAACATCCCACCTGGGTGGGGTTCTCCGACCCAGGGGTGAAGCAGGGAAGGACTGAGCAGTTCCCTGCAAACGCTGCTGGCTGCAAACAACTCAAAAAAAAAAGGAAGTTGTCCATCTACCAGCCCCTTAGTGCTGCAGTGAAACCCGAGTCCCGCTGCAGGGGCGGCTCACCCCGGTGCTCACCGGCACCACAATTAACTCCTCAAGTCCGTTAAACGCGGCTGTTTGATGGTGCAGGTTCTATAAAGCCGAGCTCAGCGCTGGCAGTAACACCATCGTCCTGCCTACGACTTAACTTGCACTAATTGCATTTCATTTCGTTAGCTTTCCCTTCGGAGGACGGACTCACACTGGTTGGGGACAGCGCGGTGATTCCCACCTCACAGCAGCGGCATTTTGCTTAAACAACAATAAAAAGAAGGATGTGTTTTGAGTGTCTCCAGGCGTGGTGAGCCCTGCGCACGGGAGAAGCTTCACAGCACCCACCGACGAGGCCATGGCTGAAAAACCTGGCGGCTTTTGCTCCATCTGTAACAAATCAAAACAAAACAAACCAAATCTGTAAGAAACAAACCCTGGCTGTTCAGATCAGGCCCTTCACCCTACAAAAAACCCTCTAAGAACCCAGGTGGAGCGGTTTGAACTAAGCATGACCCTGGTTAGTTTGGTAAAATCCACGTGAAATGAAATCCTCAGCCCTTGTGCGCACACAGGATGAGAAAACTCCCAGCTTTTCAAATGCAGCAGTTTCTAAAAACACAAGGCTCTGGAGTTCAGGATCTAATAAAGCAACACAGGAGTGAAACATCGTCAGCGGAGTCGTAACAACAAAGCACCTTCTTCAATAAAAAACCCAACAGAACACCAAGTGCAGAAACGTGAAATAATCCAGTTTTTAAGTGGAAAAGCCCGCATTTGACAGGGCAATCTGCACTGAAACCAGAAGCCTCCAAAATCTCCCTGTTTTACATCTAAAGCACGTCCCGTTAATGCCGGAGGATGAGCCGGCATGATCTGCCTTTCGCAGGGGGGAGAGAACGTGGCCGAGGCACTCGCCGAGAGACACTCGGCCTGGAGCACAACCAGGAGCTCAACCCCACCAGGGCACCGAGGGAGAGGCTGGCAGCTCTCAAACTCCCCAGCACAGCACTGAGGTTTTTATTTTAAGAAAAAAAATATTAATTTGGGTTTGTTTTGGGTTTTTTAAAATGTTTTTTTTTTTTGAATTTGCACAGGAGGAAAAAAAAAACCAACCCACCCAACAGTTATTTCCACAGCCCTCGTCTCCAGCGGCCACAGGAGCGGCGTTTAGAACTCCACAAGATTCGCTCCAGTTTATTATCAGCTTGGAAAGTTCCCCCTTCGGCCCTGGCAACAGGCAAACGCTTTTGTTTCTGAGTCTCTCCAAGCGCCACGACAGTTAATTGCTGCCTCGGTGGTTAATTGCAGCCTCGGTAAACGACAGCAGGCGAGGGGAGGCCATGTTAACTGGGATCCACTGGATCCTGCCAGCGAGAAAACCCCTCCGGGAGCCCGGCTGCGGATCGGCTAAAACGTGGGAAACAAAGGATTAAATTGGAGGGATTATTTTTCTCCCCCGCGGGGTGTTGGGAAGGTGCTGGGCGATGGCTGAGCGGCCAGCGAGCAGCGTTCACCCTTCCAGGAAATACGTTTCTTAACCCAAATTTCCCTTTCCATAGAAAGCTTCGCAGTTTCCCCTCAGTCGGGTCGGTC
>NW_010309415.1:0-2522 GCF_000700745.2 Antrostomus carolinensis
GGCGGGAGAGGTACGGTGAGGTTGCGGCCTACAAGGCCTCGCGAAGCCTCGGGCTGGAGTAGAGCGGAGGAGCCGGCGTTGTGGGGAGGGGAGCGGGGCGGTGAGGGCGGTGGGCGAGCGGTTCTATGGAAGGGTTGGTTATATGTTCAGTGTGGGTTTCTTCACAACCCGAGATGGTGGTGGGGGGTGGTAGCAGCATCCTCCTGTCCTTGTAAATGTGGCGTCACGTATATTAATTAGTTATTAGCTAAAATCCGGTTGTTTTGTTGTTGGTTTTGGGGGGTTTTTTTGGTATGGAAGCGGGACGTTTCGCCTGGGTGAATTCAAACCATTAAGAAAACACCGGTAATCATCATCAGATCTGACACTTGCCGTTCCGGAGAGCTTCTGGCAGGCTCTTGTGCTAAAAGGAAGAAGTCTGTTATGATTTGATAATTGCCTATAGTTTTGCGCTTTTTTTGCCTTTTTGGGGGTTTTGTTTGTTTGTTTGTTTTTTTCCCTCCTTTTAAGGCAAGAACGAAACATTTATTTTCATGGCTAAAGGAGAATTTTATATGTAAAATCCTGGCAAGATCTGCTGTTTGTTTATACTATTATTAAACTATTAATTGTCCTGGTTTTGCTAGTTAATTTTAATTTTAGTAGTTAGAATAGCTGTGTTTTACTTTCAGTGTAAGATTTGTTGTGAGAAGAATGCTGATTAATATACTAACTCATTCTTTTTTTATATATATATATATAGATAGATAGATAGATATATATTACCAGTACAAAATATTATGGTTAGTTAAAACTAGGTTTTGAATTGCTTTAGGCTCTCGTGCTACTGAGTGTAACAGGCCTGAAAAAGCAGCAGACACTTTTTTTTTTCCTTTGTATTGGCCATAATGTACCTAAGGAGCAAAGTGGCTTTGCACATACCTGCATAGCAGTGGATTTTAAACTAGGTAGCACCGTGTGAAGTCATTTGGAAAGGTTTTTCAAAGAACAAATAATAAGAAGGTTGTTTAGGGATTTTCTTTAAAAAAAACCAAGCAGATGTGTGAGAACCTCTGAGGTTAAGTGCACAATGATGATCCCTGATACACTCTCCCAGCTTTGCCTCTCTACAGCTCCTAGGCTTACAGAGCCAGTGTCTTTGTAATCACTGTATCTTCCTAGATTGTTCCTCAGGGAACTTTTCTGATGCTTTTTTTTAACTGATTGTATTTCTGGCATACAAACATTCTGTGGCAAGATGTTCCGTTACTTCATCAACCTTTGCAAAGGAGTTAATCTCCTTTGAACTTGTAATTTCATAATCTTACTTGATGTCTCCCAATTTTTGCATTCTGAGAAGCCATGAGTAACTATTCCTTGTTCATCAGTTTCATCCCACTTAGTGCTTTATTATTTCTGAACAACTTTACAAATATGAGCCCTCCCTACAAAATGTCACAGTCACCCTGTCTCAAAAAAAGAAACCTTGAGCGCGAGGAGAAGAGGAGGGGAACAACCAGAAGTATGACACTAAGAGGAGTCATTTAAAAGAACCAGAAGTTTTCAGCTCATAAAAGAGAGTTTCAGTTGAGAATGGGGCTCAGGGATGATGAGTCTGCCCTGTGAGTGGAATGAAGGTGAGAACTTGACAAGAACCTACTAGGAAGCAGGCTTAAAATAAAGAGGAAGACGAACTGTTCTCCGTAACACGTTGTGAAACTTGTCACAGGAAATGACTGAGCATGAATCGGTTCAGGAGCTAATCTAGAGAAATTAATGGATGGTTGGTCAATGGAGAGTTATTAAAAATAAAGGTCTGGATGCTGTCCCTGGCTTAGGGCACTCCTGTGTCACAGATTGGGGGGGAAATGTGCAAAACTAAAGGATCACACAGTGAAGGATCACTGCAGAAGAAGCTGCTTCTGCAGTTGCCTGCTTCTTTCTTGAGCATTCAGTGCTGCCAGGTACAGGGTGAAACTCACTCCAGCATGAACTGTGTTTTACCTTGACGACAGGAGTAGTTGCCGTGCAGTAATACACGTCCAGGGAACACAGACTGCTCTATTCCATTGCTGTATGAGTGTTTTCTTAATAGGTATTCAGTTGAAGTCATTTGTTCCACCAAAAAGTTGTTCTTCACGTGCAGGCTGAGAACCTGTGACTGTAACAACGTGTGTTTCACTGTTAGTTTGTGCTGGCTCATTCCTGCCCGTGCTGTTGAGTGCACGGCGTTGGCACAGCCACAGAGCGAACCGGGTGGGGATGTGGATCAACTGAAATGCAACCCTTTTTGGTTGGTTGGTTGGTTGGTTGGGTTTTTTTCCCCCTTTGTTTAATTTTATTCCCCATCAGTGTCCCAGTCCAGTTCACAGTCTGGCAACACGGGGAGCTATCAGCAAGGTGTCAGGAGTGTTTCAGGAGCATTGGTCCTGAGTGTGAAAGTACAGCTGACTGCTGGACAGACCAGATCCACGGGTCAGAAACAACTGTATGAGGTTCAACCAGGCCAAGCGCTGGGTTCTGCACTTTGGCCTCAACAACCC
>NW_010309416.1:0-2020 GCF_000700745.2 Antrostomus carolinensis
TGTGATGGTCCCACGGTCCCAGCAGCTGAACAAACCTGGAGTTCCCACTGGTGAGGGAGAAAGCAGCAGGTCAGACATACGTGGGGCCAGGTCTCAGATGCTGTGGTGAGCAAACCCTGTGCACTAGGGGCATGGTGAGCTTTAGCAGGGGGTACAGCTCATCCCACCATAGCCCAGTGAGGCCAGGCTGGAGTTACCTGTCCTTGTGTGACCATGGCAGTCCCAGTCAGCAGGGACCAGCTCTGGGCTATGTCTTGCACCTGGATCCTTCAAGCAGCGCTGCTGGGACAGGCAGTCCCTGCACACAAGGGAGCTCCTGTGCCAAGTTACCGTGTAGGATGCAAATGTCTCTTCTGAGGGTTCTGACAGCTCCAGGGTGGTGTGGGCGAGCCAGCCAACCCACCCACCCAGCGTCACCCCTCAGGGAAACGTCCCCCAGAGCCTAGTGGGGACTTTCTCCAGGTCCCTGCAGCACCCAACCCTTGTGGGAGGGAGCTCCGGGGTGCAAAGGGTCCCTGGGGCATGCGGTGCAGAGCTGGCTGTGCTTACTGCAGTGAATGCAACAGGAGTGTAACTCAGTGAGGATCTGGCCCCAGGTGTTGCTCCGAGAGCACCAGTTCATCCCAGTGGGTTGTTTCCCATTGCTTCTTGCCCACTCCCTGCCTCCAGTCCAGGAACTGGGACATCGTTTGGGGTGATGTTGGTGTCTAGACAGGCTGAGCTGCAGGCGTGGGGCTCCAGGTCCTGCTGGGTGAGGGTTTTCCAGACGGGATCTTTGAGCCTGTCCCTATCTGGCAGGTACGGGAGGTTCCTCTGTGTGCTCAGACAGCAGTAAACCCAGCGAGAGCAAAGATCCCCAGGTGGGTTGAGGACTGGAGCAAAGCACTGGGATTATCCGGTCTAATCTGTCGAGCAGAGACGAGGTGTCCTTGAATCAGCCCCGTGTTGGAGTCACACAGCCACAAACGTTGCTGAGAGTGGGGCTGGCTGGGCAAGGGCTGTGGTGGAGAACCATGGAGAGCTGCACATCTGCCTCGCTTCTCCATGCTTCATCCATCTCTGTGTGCTCAACGTGTCACCCGTGCACTGTGGGGATGCCACAGCGGAGTGGGGAGCGGGTCAGGGCTGGAGATGGGGGTCTCCCAACCATGAGCCCTGGTTGTCACAGGCTGTGCTGGCTCCTGCCTTTGCGACAGCACCCACAAGGTGGCATTGAGCGGGCGCAGCGGTGCGTGCCCTGCACGTTGCTGCACACGTGTGGCAGGGCCCGGCTGCAGAGATGGGAACCGCTGTGATGATGATGGGCACCCTCCTACCTGTGCCAGCCCAGGGTGCAGGAGGGCAGCACCCAACCCTCTGCCCCGGCTGGGTCCTCCCACAGGGAAGCACCACGAGGAAAAGGGCTTTTTCCCACCCTGCTCCTGCCTGGAGAAGAAAAGGCCCTGCTGTGTCTGTGCTTTTGGGGTGAGGTGCCCCAGCCCCAACGCAACTCTTGGCTGTGCAAGGGGGTGTGGGACAACTGGACCCCAACCTGGCTGGGGACCACATATGGCTGGTGTTTTGGGCTGCCTGGCCAGGCTGGGAGGGCTCTCTGGAGACCAGTGCAGCTCCCCAGTTGCTCATGGGCTGTTTTTCAGCTCTCAGGGCTCTTCTGGGTGGCAGGAGGGCAGTGGGGGGGTAGAGCCACCCTAGGAGGGCCCCGCTGCCTGTGGAGCAGGGGAATGGCTGGGGACAGTGATCTGGGAGAGGGGGGGACTTGCAGATGCAGCATGTGGCTTTGGGGTTGTGGGGGTCCCTCTGCTGCGGGCTGGCAGGGAGGGAGGATCTCACCCATGGCTGTGGAGGAAGGAAGGGGAGATGCAGGAGCAGAGCATCATCCAGTGAAATCCAACCCCCTCCCCAGCCCCTAATGCCGTGTGGCTCATGGGGAGATTATAGGATCAGGGGCAGCCGCTGGTTTATCCTTCCCAGAGAGCCCCCGTCTCTCCCCACGCCAGCTCGGCTGCAGGTGACCCCGGGT
>NW_010309417.1:0-561 GCF_000700745.2 Antrostomus carolinensis
TCACCCCAAAGCCACCCAGCGTGTGACACCACCCACCACCCACCCCAAGGTGTCCCCATGGACACTCTGAGATCTTTGAGTGTCTCTAGAGGTTCCTCAAAATGTCCCCAAAGGGTTCTCCAAGGGTCTTCAAGATCATGGAGGTCTTTGAGTGTCACTCAAGTGTCCCTCAAGGGTCCCCAAGGGTCCCCAGGTGTCCCCAAGACCATGAAGATCTTTGAGTGTCACCAGAAGATCCCCAAATGTCCTTGAGATCCCCAAGGCCGTTGGGTGTCCTCAAGGTTCTCCAAGACCACGGAAGTGCGTCGGGGAGGGTCTGGTAGGTCCCCAAATGTCCTTAAGGGTTCTCCAAGTGTCCCCAAGTGTCCCCAAGTGTCCCCAGGTGTCCCCAAGATCTTGGAAACCTTGAGTGTCACCAGAAGATCCTCAAACGTTGTTGAGGATCATCAAGGTCATTAAGGCCGTCGGGTGTCCTCAAGGTTCCCCAAGACCATAGAGTGTCCCCAAGGTCCCCAGGTCCCACCAGGTGTCCCCAGATGTCCCCAAGTGTCTCCAAGATCA
>NW_010309417.1:931-1256 GCF_000700745.2 Antrostomus carolinensis
GCCGGTGGGTGTACCCAAGGTTCTCCAAGGCCATGGAGTGTCCCCAAGTGTCCCCAGATCCCCCCACGTGTCCCCAGGTGTCCCCAGATGTCCCCAAGATCTTGGAGACCTTGAGTGTCACCAGAAGATCCTCAAACATTGTTGAGGATCATCAAGGTCACCAAGGCCATAGGGTGTCCCCAAGGTTCCCCAAGACCTTTGAGTGTCCACAAGTGTCCCCAGGTGTCCCCAGGTGACCCCAAGAGTCTCCAAGTGTCCCCAAGATCATAAAGGTCTTTGAGAGTCATTGGAAGACCCCAAATGTCCTTGAGATCCCCAAGGCCGT
>NW_010309418.1:0-2860 GCF_000700745.2 Antrostomus carolinensis
CCGCGGCCGTGCGGCGATGCAAAGCACCGAGACGGGGGTGTCTGCGGTTTTCCGAATCGCGAAAGATTCCCCCTGGGCCAGGCTTGCCCGCCCGCCCCTGCCTCGGTCCTCCCGTGACTCTGCCTGCCCACGGCGGCACCCAAGCAGCCCTCCGCACTCCCGTCTCTCTGCCGGGAAGCTGCGGCCTCGGAGCGCGGGGGAGAGCGGGTGTGTAGGTGTGGGTGTTCGTGTTATTTATTACCTTCATTTACCGTCCAAAAGCTGTTGGCACATACATTTTCAAGTACAAATTGCTGTTGTATTACATATTCCCCTCTCACCAATCTGCCGCCAGCGTCCTAAAATACATCCCTAATATGTTTTACAAGTAAATATATCACCAACGAAAATAATTAAGCAACGTGATCCATTACTTCACGACGTCCGTCCCTGCACGCGGTTCGGAGAGAATTATTATTTATATTCCCCGCGTTACCGAGAATGTTTTAAAACGGTGGTGGGGAATTAATTGTGCCTGATTTGCTGTGTAGAGTTATATGTGCGAGGAGTTTTATTTGCAGACGTTAAAAAAAAAAATGCCGGAAGAAGGATTTGAAAAGAAAACAAACACAAAATTAAATAACAAAACGTGCGTAAACAAAGTTGGGTCTATGTTTCCTCAATTCCCCTAGAAATTAAAATGTTAGGTACAACATTTTAGCGGATGTGCAGAGGGACGCAAGGGACAGAGGGAGCAAGTTATTGCTGTATATTTAGCGTATTTATTGAAACATTAATGTCAGAGCAGTATTTCATTCCCAGTGTAAAACGCAAAACATAATTCAAGACAAAAAAGATTAGTTCGGTTTCACTTCAATTCTTGCGGGATTCAGCGCTATATACTTTAATTCCCAGTGTCTGGTTATGTTGGTTTATAATCAAGTAATTCTGGGCGTCCTCGGTCTCTCAGGTTTGAAATTCCCATGGACAGAAAGTGGTCTCACATCTTTGATGCCGACGGACGGGTACAGCAAATGTGTCGTATTTTTTCCCACCAAGAGAATAATCCGGTGTTTAATGTATCCCTGCCTCGAGGCCTTTGCAGTAGCAAAGGTGGTTTGCTGTGGGAAATAAACCCTGACAGGAGCATATTTCCGAAAAGAATGAGAAGTAAAATTGCAAAGCTGTAACTTTTTCGGCAGCCTTTTGGCCGCTTAAAAACTGTGGCTAGCTGAGATGGCTCCTGCAGCAAACGGAAAATATATAGTGCTCAGTATCGAAATGCTCAGGAAAGAAAATCGCCCATTGCTTCCAGAGCAGCGACTTTATTTTTTATGCGTCTGAACGAACGGGCAAGCATCTCGGTCTTTAGCCTATAAATTAAAGTTATTTTTAAAAGAAATAGCTACGGTTTAAATAAAACCCCATTTCTGGTGCATTTCAGCATTCTCCGTGGGCAGTGTTAGCAATAAAATCAAGACAGCGTTTAATACAAAAAAAATATTGGCAGGCGCTAAAAGGCCGTTTGTTGCCATTCATAACTTCTAGATGCGTTTTAACGCACTTTAATGATGATCTGAAGAAATGGCCTTGCTCGTTCTCGGCCGGTAAAGGAGTCCAAACAGAAGGGCGGGGGGGAGGGCATGGGGTGGCTTTTCTGCTTGGGCCGGCTGGGAAATGGGCCGGTGGGTGTCGGTCCGGGCCCACGCACCCCGGCCGCGCAGGGCTCTGGCCGCGAGTGTTTTAACCACGCCGTGAGCCCTTCCCTGTCCCCCGGGCCCCCTCCCCCTTGAATGCAGTTGATTCATGAACTAGGGAACGAAATGCAAATGTTCATTAAGTCTTTCCTCCCTCCCTCCCTCCTCCCTCCGGCCTCCCTCCCGCCTACGCACCCCTCTCTATTTTTTATTTTTTTTTCTGTAGTGAATAGCTTCAACATGGCGTGCTGAAAGGCAGAAGCTTTGCCTGTTCCTAGATCTGAACTGTGATTAAACATCCCCAAAGAGAGCATCTCTATTCCTCCCGCCGCTCCCTCCTCCCTTCCCTCCCCGTAGCGTAGAGGAAAGCGCCCTCTTCTACGTAGGAAAGGTCAAGTCCTACAACGCACAACCCACGGTCATTACTGTACTGTGACCCGGGGTGTAGTGGGGAGGAACGGACGGGTGTCCCGTGATCAAAAACACTGGGACTTTTTTTTTTTTTTCTCCTGGTGCGATGGGAATCCGTGGATATTAGACAGCATTTTAGCCTCCTGCAATCACCTTGTTTGCAAATCGCCATCGGAAATCCTAGGGGACCAGGAGAGACGGAGAGAGAGGAAAAAATAAATAGCGATAATAGTAGTAGTAATAACAGCAATCATCGTCGTTAGCCGGTGATATTGCTGCATTTTGCGTGAAGCTGACAGGAAAGACTCTGTGCCCTAGTGGCTAGATTTCTCTCCGTCTAACGGCAGACCAAGAACTAGAACAAAAAAAAAAAAAATTATAAAACCCAAAATCAACAGCAACCTAAGTCACTGAGAGATCAAGAAGGAATGTTTTGTGGACCAGATATATTTAATCTGTAGGGGAGGAAACAAAAAAAATGTGCAATCCATCCTCATTGATCTGGAGGTCTACAGCCCAGCGCGGGATCCTAGCTGTCAGTCTCCGTGAGGATATATTTTTGCACAGGCGAGAGACTTCTGGATGCTGGGGTAAGACTTTAATGCTCTTCCTGAAAGCGAAATATTTCTCCTCTCCCCTCGCTCGGTGGTGAATTAAGCAAGCAAACCAACAACAAACACCCACCCGGTCCCCTTGCATGACTGGAGCAAAGTCATTTGGAAGGCCTTTGTGGAAGGTTTCCCAGGCCCCCAGTCCCCTCAGCCCACCCACCC
>NW_010309419.1:0-16837 GCF_000700745.2 Antrostomus carolinensis
GTTACAGAAAAACACAGCTATATCTACCTCCCAAACTTCTGAGACTGGAATGCTGTGGTATCCTTGCACTAAAATGCAGAGTTCTAATTTTTTTAAGGAAAAAACCCCCTACCTCCCCATCTTGTTCTATAACTCACACTTTCTGGTTTTGTTATTTAGTTTCAATACAATTATTCCAAATTTTTAAGAAAAAGATGAAATCTAATAATTATCCTCAGTGAGTATTTAGAGCTTTACTCTTAGTATCAGTTACAGCCTTTGCCTCTGTTTGGGTACCAAGGTGTGTGTGTTTCCAGAGGTCCCATTCTCCTTTGAACTTCTGAGACTGGAATGCACCAAAATGCAGTGTGTGTGTTTCCAGAGGTCCCATTCTCCTTTCTTTAATGAGGTTTGTGGAATCCTTGTTTTTAGGGTAGTTAATTTTTATAGGCCAAATGATACATTGGAGATAATAGCAAGGAGATGATGGTAACATCAGACCCCTGGTTTCTGCTCGTTGTGTCATTTCTATTTATTATGCTGCACGCTGACCTGCTGAAGTTGTAACTGCTACATTAAAATGATTGAATTCCAAATATCACAGCTTTATTATGTTTCTCATTGTGGATTATTTCGGAGGGGAATATGTAATGAACCTTAGTGAAAACCAGAAGCAATCATCATCTCTCCCAAGGCTTTGGCTCTTGGATTGCATTTCAGGAAAAAGTGGTAATTGTCGGTCAGAGATCATTAGCATCATTTTTGGGGGGTGGAAAACCTGCAGATGTTTTTCCTTTGCCCTCTGACTAGGAGAAATTTTATTTATTTATTTTTTTGCTGACACTCAGCTCATGATCTAATTGGAGCAAATAAACGTAGACCAACACGACTGCAAATTAAGCATGGTTAACAAGATACTGGTTTTATTTATGCTGTCCCTTGTGTTTTCTATTCCTCTCCTTTTGGATATAGCACAAAGCTGCTGTTCCTTTAGCTTTACAAGATTTTTTTTCCAAAGTTGCTTATGATGGCACTCCTCAAACTGATTAGCACCATGCCTGGCTGGATCGCCAGCTGTGGTGCTGACTCATTGGATTTTGGGGCAAACCCTTATGTGTAAATCTTTCAGCTTTGCAGAAGACTGATCTGTGGCCGTGAGGCAAGAGAATTTTGTAGATTTAAACCAATATATCACTAGAAATGGCAGGGTTTTATCTAATTAAAAATAAGAGGGGTTTTTTTGTAATTATAATTTTTAAAAACTGGGGTTAGTGAAGTGTGTCTATAGTCCCATCTAATTTTGTGCAGCAGGAACTGATGGCAGTGCTGGATCATTAAAGAGTACTGAGGAGCAGTGATTGCTTGAACTGTGTCTGTCTTACCTGCACAAGAGAACTGTACATCAAAATAATTTTTTATCTCCAACTGCCCACACAATTTGCTATGAATGGCTGTCTCAGTTAAAGAGATGCAGCTTAAAATATCAGCAGTGATGCAAGGCTGGGAATTGTGCTGTCTGGCAAAATTATGTGGAAAGATCTAAAACCCATGTATGTTATTAAGCAATACTTCTGATGTTATGGCTTTTGGGTATTGGTTCTATTTACTTCTTGTACAACTTCAGTTTTCTGTTTTTTTTCCCTAAAGTAAGTGTAAGGGGAATATTTCTCAGTTTTATACAGTGAAAGCTCAACAAACCCCATAAAAATTCTAAAAAAAAAAAAAGGGAGAAAAATCCATATGGGATATTTATAGTCAATTATTTTTCTGATTCTTCCTTTCCTCAACTCACAAGTTTTATAAGAGCTTCAGCTTTATCCATTTTACACTCCAGCAAGCTTTGCAAATAAATACTGATGGTTAAGGAGAGTTGCTGATCTATTCTTAAGCCCAGCTTGATATTAACTGTAATACTGAGGCTATCTGTATCACATTGATCTATGTTAGGTTAGAAGCTTATTCCTCGTAGGCTGCTCATTTGTACACCTTTTAAACATACAGTTATGAAGCAGCCTAAATGTTAACAGGTATAAAAATAAAAATTGGTTGTATAATAGTTTACTATTACTTTTCTTAAAACAAAAAAAAAAGTGAACCTATGCTGAATTGAACAACAGTGCTGCAACTGCAGAGTCACAAAATACAGAGCAGACAAAACTCATGAGAGGTTGATTCAGGTGTGTTTTGCTTATTAAATTTTTATATGATGGGGAAAGACTCTTCTCATCTTCTGCCAAAGCTTTCTAGCTATCATACAGGTTTTGCACTACAGTGGCAACAAAAACTGTGGAGTTTTGATATGCATGTGCTCTATCCTTATCAGCAAGTAAAAAAATCACCATCTTTTGCCTTTTGGAAATCTCATTTCCAATTATATCACTGTATTCTTTGGGTTAATGGACATGTAGTCTTCAGCTTTGGCATTTTGACCCCAAATTGTGTTGCTTTAAATACCATAGATAAATGTTTCTGATAGGTATCACTCTTAGCAACAACACCTGAATATCTTCATTGGACCATGTTCTGTTTTATTATGGGGATCAAGGAGGACTATTGTGGACAGGTGTGGTTAATTATATCACTTCTAGTACTTAAAATAGCTTTCTTTGCACTGCTTCTGCACACTTTTTTTTGGGGGGGGGATGTCTTTATGGTAAAAAATATGTAAAACCCCTATTAAAATTCAACTCTACAGTTCTGAATCCCTGAACAAAAATGTCCACACAACTGCTTTTGAATTTTGTTACTTCATGGATTTTTTTTTTTTTTAATTATCTCATAAAAGTAACTTAATCTGTTGGCATCTTGTACAGCGTGGTAGTAACAAAAGATCCTAAACCTAGAACTCTGGATATAATTAATTCTGAAGCTCAGACAACACCTCTTTGGTTGTAAGAGGTTGTGTGTTAATCTTCAATATGATTCTACTTTGATATTTGCCCAAGAGCTGTTAGGACAGATGTTGAACACATGATCCCTCTACATTTTCCGCAGGGTTTTTTTGTTGTGTTTGGGGAGAAGACAACTCTGCTGTGGGGGTGTGCCTGTGGCAGAGGTGGCAATCTGAAATGTGAACCACAGCTGGGTTTTTTAGCCACCTCTAAATGAAAATTACTGCACGTTTTGATTTGTTTGGACACAGCATTTGCAAGTGGCCTAAAACACCCAACACTCAAAGTAAAGCAATATTACTCCTGGCTGTCAGATATTAAGAAATTGGAAACGATAAACTTCCAGATCAACACGGACATGCCAAGATAAGAGCCCAGGTTCCTGGAAATGACACAGCTATCAGCACTTCTGGACAGGATCGAGGAGGCAACTTGGAACCTGCAGTAATCGATTTGGCTTTCAACTCCATTTCTGCATAAGAAAGAAAACTAAGAGTGTGTTGTCAATATCTCAACCCCTTTTTATGATGTTCATGAAGCTGTACAAAGAATGTACGTTGACCTACTGGACCGAGTCCAGAGGGGGCCACAAGGATGATCTGAGGGCTGGAGCAGCTCTGCTGTGAGGACAGGCTGAGAGAGTTGGGGCTGTTCAGCCTGGAGAAGAGAATTCTCCAGGGAGACCTTCTAGTGGCCTCCCAGTACCTGAAGGGGTTCCAGGAAGGTGGGGAGGGACTTTGGCCAAGGGCAGGGAGTGACAGAACAAGGGGTGATGGCTTTAAACTGGAAGATGGGAGATTGAGATGAGATGTGAGGAAGAAATTCTTTGGTGTGAGGGTGGTGAGACACTGTCCCAGGTTGGCCAGAGAAGCTGTGGCTGTTCCTCCCTGGAAGTGTTTAAGGCCAGGCTGGATGAGGCTTTGAGCAATCTGGTCTAGTGGAAGGGGTCCCTGCTGCTGGCATGGGGGGTGGAACTGGATGATCTTTAAGGTCCCTTCCCAACCCAGACTATTCTATGTTGTATCCAATATTCAATTGATGGAGCATTTTAATTGCTAATTGCCTTGTCCACAGGTGTGACTTAGTCTGTGTGAACCACACAGTTGAGGTGAAACTACATATTGTGTTTCTGAAAAGCTCACTTCAAAGACTGTTTACACAGCTTTGTGTAAAAGGGAGCTTCGAGAACTGGTGTTATGTAGCCAAAAAAAAAAGCATCTGGTTGTCAGATGTCACCTAATCACAATGAATGTCTGGGATTATTGTCTACAACATGTCACTATGTGTTACTTCCTTTGCTCCAGACTTACCTGTTGGTAATAAAGCACAATTTCCAATACTCACAACCTCCTACCCCTGCCGAAGCTGGGGAAGAAGTGCCTACAGCTTGGCCATCAATCCTGATACAAACCAAAGGGTTATTCCGTGCTATATACCCCTGTCATCTTTGTCATTCCTCCATCAGTCTCACATGTTTGATGCAAAAAGACAGCACTTGGCTAATCCATTCTGCAGTGGGATGCTGTATCCTTGGTGGGCACGGCTCCAGGCAGCAATGCCCGCTGGGTGGGTTTGGAGCTACACTGTCAACTGTCTTAAAGTTTCTAAATTATTGGGATATGTTTTGAGTTGCAGATGACTCTGCAAAAATTTAGTCTGTTGAGTAAAATGGTTGGTATCTGCTGGAATCTCTTTGGAATATTTTAGTTGTTTCTGAGGATGTCAATTGAGAAAACACATTGTTTTGTCTGTTAAATGAAGTGCTGACAATCACTGATGTAAAATAAATAAATAAATCAAACAAACCAAACCCTGGTGTGTCTTGATGCTTATGAGAAAAGAGGTTTTTTTTTTCATTTGAATAAGAAGCAGTCTTTGCATTTCTTCCATCCTCATTTGAAAATCACTGATATTTTTCCAAAGAATCATAGAATGGTTTGGGTTGGAAGGGACCATAAAGATCATCCAGTCCCAACCCCCCTGCCATCAGCAGGGACACCTTCCACTAGACCAGGTTGCTCAAAGCCTCATCCAGCCTGGCCTTTAACACTTCCAGGGAGGAGCATCCACAACTTCTCTGGGCAACCTGTTCCAGTGTCTGACCACCCTCACAGTGAAAAACTTCTTCCTAATATCTAATCTAAACCTACCCTCTTTCAGTTTAAACTGGAGTTTGAAATTAGGGGAGATGGGGAAAAAACCCTTCCTTTATGAGTAAGAGAAGTTGCATTCAAAAGAAAGTAAGGACATAAAATTTGTATTAGTTATTCATTTGTCATATCCTTTTTACTATTTATCTCACTTCCCTTCTCTTGTCACATTGTGACTACTTTTGTATTGATTAATTGCATCCAGATATTTAAGTTGGGCAACGGAACTGTTGACTTGATATGTTTATGAAAAATGTGAAATCCAGATGTGCTGAGCATATTCTCACAAGTCTTTAGTACAAAAGTTACGTAAATGAGAAGTTCTTCAGGATTTCATTAACAATAATTTAATGCATCTTTGGGATTTCACTGTCTTCCTCTGAAAATTGAATTTCCAATATAATGCACAGTAATTTTCCCAAACTTTCAGTAAAATTTCTCATAATGTGTGCTAGGAATATAATATTTTGTAAATTATATATTTGACCACAGTAAGATCTTCTTAGTGCTCTTATTTGTAGGTGGAAGGACTATTCCTTCCCACACATAACCATATAATATTTGTGGATAAAGACAGAAATTCCTTATGGAAAGGAATAATCTGATTTTTTTTAATGTGGTTATGGTAATTAATGGTTATTTGGTGAATAACAGAATAGCAAAGTGGGAATAACGAAATAGAAAATGCAGTCCTTATTCAGAAGTTCTATAAAACACAAGAGTATTAAGGACCAGAAATGTTTATGGGTTTCTTGGTTTGATGTGGGAGCTTGTGCCACACGTTTGTGAAGGTCCATGGAAAAGAATCGCTGATTTACCTTCAACTATTTTCTCCAGAGGTTGAAGATGCTTTAGGAGATGGGGGCAACTATAACACAAATGCTTTGTGCCCCCAAATACTACCTGAACTGCAATGTTCAATCACAAGGTGGCAGTTATGTTTCACAAATAACTTTTTCTTAACTCTCACTAGCTTTTGGTCCAACTCCAAAAAATGACTGTGTGTTTCTCCTGGCTAAATTCACCTTTTTTTCCTGTGACTAGACATTCCTTACAAATCTGAGAAAGGAACAATTTGTATATCTATAGGTTTCAACTCTAATTCAATTCTATAGTGAATATACACAACAAGACTATAGACAGAAGTCAGGTTACAAAGCTGCTTCGTTTCCTTTTCACATAGCTATAGTCCACATCATGAATTTCTACTACAATTATTTTTGTCAAAGAGTTACCAAAATTGTTCCTACTCATATTTTTAAATTTTGGTCACAAGTGAATTATCTGTTTATCTTACATATTTTTTTTTTAATTATTCCTTATATCTTCTTTATTAAAAACTGATACCTGCTTCTCTATATATTCTGTGCAAGTAGTGCTGTTGGAGTCAAGTTGGTATATTCAAATAACTGTATCATTTTACCTGCTGTAAATTTTTAACAGGTTCTGAGTACAGGTGTAGAATAACTCCCTGAATTATATTTCATATTTGCCTTGACTTTCTAGAGGAATCAGGGATATCTGTAACCAACTGTTCTTGCATGAGCTGTTCTAGAGTGTGTTTGCTCCTCTTCTCAGTCTTTTAGGAGTTGAAAATCTTGTGATAATTGTGTGATCCCTTTGGCTTTTTCTTGTCTTTGGGTTAATTTACTTAATTTCTCATAGAAATCAGTTTGCTACAGTTTTTGAAATGGAAAGTTTTCCTTTTGGTGATATCTTTTGTGATTGCATTTTGAGCCTGAGCCAAAATCAACAAATGATTCTTGGAGATGCCTGGTAAAATAGTGTGTAGCTGGGTCCTGTGCACCTCACTCAGAGGTGGAGATAGCTGGAGAAGTGTAATATTGTTGTTGATGTTACATACTTTCTTCCCCCAAAGTTGGCTTTTAACTGGAGAAAAAATAATCACTGTGAGGAAAAAATGCAGCAGCTTCTGACTTTGTCCTTCTAGCCCATCCCCATGGTGAGAGCTCTGGTTTTCTTCTCCTTCCAGTGAATCTGGCATAGTTAGAACCATTAACTTGCTACTTAAAGATTGTTTAAAAGGAAACCAAAGGTGACCTTTTCCACTCAGTGGAGCTGACTAAAAGCAATACTTAGCGTGATGCCCAAGACAGCATCTGTATGCAGCTTGCTTACTGTAAGGGCTCCAGCAGGACTGCACTTAGTGGACGCCCTCCAACAGGAGACTGCAGGGGGACATTCAGCCCCCGAGTACCCAATTCGTCCTTGTTTTCATGTCTTCCTCTCTGAATATGTATACAGAGCAAATACTTTAATTTTACCAAATTGTGTCATCTTTTTACTTAATTTTCTCATGAGCAAAATGGCCAAACTATCCCTTTTGGCTTTGTGTGACCGCTGATGAACTGTTCTGCCCTTTTGCTTTGGGTGCTTTTGGTCATGAGTATCTTCAGAGCTTCTGATGTGAAGGACTCTGACCTAAAAAAAAAAAATAAAAAAATAAAAAAAATAAATTATCCTTTTCTCTAGGATACTACACATTTCTTGGGCCCTATAGACCACGATGATAAACACCCGAAACCACAATCATTTTGTAAGTCTTAAATTGTACATGCTTTCTTCTGTAGCAGCGGTGAAAATGAGGAAGCTCAGGTTGTGTGTGTACATACAAATGTAAAAGGTTAGGCCAAAATTTATCTGTCACTTTTTCTTGTGCTGAATCTCTTACTACTGTTAATTGAGTGTCTTGATGGTGACAAAGACTAGTAAGCTTGAATTCCTAGAAAGAAAAAGCATGAGGCAGGTGTTACTGCTTGTCATCAGTGCAGATCTCTATTTGAAGTGTCACCATTAATTTTTCATCCTTTATGCAAGGGGTAAGAGGAAGTGCTGTGGTTTATGTTGTACCTTAATGGCTAAAACACGTGATCAGTTTATTGAAAACCCAGGATTCATGCCTCTCTCTGCCTATGTGTATTTTATGACTAGAAGATGGTCTGTCCCAGCAAACACCTAAAGGAGAATGAAAACTCTTGGGTTATTTTTCCTCTTGTTGGGCACTGTCTGAAAATGCTGAGTGTTCTGAGCCCTTTTGAAAACTTATTCCTGCAAATCCCTAGTTTTGGTTGGGCATAGACCTGGTGCTTGCATTGAGTGTTGAGCCTGGTGGGGCTTGGGGCAGGTGGTGGTTGAGATCTGGGTGGCTGGAACACTACAGAGCCATGGCTGGGTTGTGTGGGGCTTTCAACATTGTGGCTTTGGGTGATGCACTTAAAACCCTCATCTAGATCCTCAAAATGTCTTTTTGTATCCTTCCCAAAAAGATGATAATTTGGTCACTATACCCTTCTGTCAATTGTTCCTCTGAAGAGTCTGTGAATAAATATAACAATTACCTTTTGTCACTACAGTAATAAATTACAATGCTGTCTCACTTCTCATACTGTAACTTTTCCTCATATCCCTACCATGGCTGCTCTTAACTTACCATGTCAATTCCCATCTCCATTGACGGAAGCTATGGATGAGAACTCATCTGGATTCCTGGAAGTAGATACAAGTAATTCACAACAAAATTAATTAGCTCTACTTAACTGCAACATATGTTTTTTTCTGAGAGGTATCCAACTCATTTTCAGAGAAGCTTAACTCCATGGACAGTTTGATGGGATAACAGGCAACTAATAGGCAAAAGTCAATGTCAAAAATCAGCATCGTAGGTGGCTTGTAGTATAAAAGTTATTTGATTGGGCTTTTTCTAGCCTTTTCATACATTTTTCCTTTTTCTTCAGAATAAATCCATTAATTTTTGAAACATTGTTTATCTAAACAGAGCCCATGGTGTGTATAATTCAACCTTACTGCAGCATATATGCAAATTATCTTTTTTCCACTAGTAATTTCTTAAAATAACTTCTTGGTGTTTTCCCATTTTGTCTGTGAATTCCTTTTATTTAAATTATTATTATTATTATTATTGAATGCCAGTCAGAATCAGTGTTTTGTCTTTACTGAGCTATGGAAACCAGAAATCATTTGCTACAGAGCTGATAGTAAAGAAGGTGCTGCACAGAGGTCAGGAAATAATCTGAACAATGTCCAAGTGGGATCACCAGCAAGGGTTGGACCTCCTTTGTAGAGCATAAAAGCACCAGAACAATGAGTAAAGGCTTCAATAACCCTATTTGTTCTTGTATTAAAGAGCAGTTTCAGGTTGTTTGGTCTCTTGTACCCCTTAGGACTTTTCTGCTCGGTCCACCAAGACTGTGTGCACGTGTGCTGTAGGATGGTTCATGTGGACAACATCAAAACCTTGTGTAATGTTAGAGATCTGATAATTATATTGGCTCTTGAGCACAAATGTAAAATTGTGTTTGTGGCATTTGTGTGGCTTTGTATCTGGCTCTGAGGGAGACTGTATATGGTGTTTTTGATTTGTTATTCATCTGTTTTTTGCTCAGTCAAAGGAATTGACATTTAAATTGTTTCAGGTCTTGGTTAAGTTCAATTTTATTCGGTGATGTCCAGATAAACATTTGATTAGATCATGAAGAATGAAGGGTTTGGACAGAAAAGTGAGCAGTCACAAAATTGTTTGTTTTTCTTAGTCTTTGTTTCTATTTCTTATTTCTCTTATTTTCTCAGGAAAACTTGAGGTGAGACAGTAGGAAAAGGTTCTTGAGGCAGAGGGTGGTGGAGCACTGGAACAGGCTCCCCAGGGAGGTGCTCATGGCACCAAGCCTGACAAGATTCCAGCAGCATTTGGCCAAGGCCCTCAGGGACATGGTGTGAATGTTGGGATTGTCCTGTGCAGGGACAGGAGTTGGACTCCATCATCCTTGTGGGTCCCTTCCAACTCACAACATTCGATGATATGATGACTTTCCTGTGTGATCCCAGTGTCCATGCTTCAACATCCTTGCAGTAAGGATAAACAATGAGTGCCAATAGATAGATAATGGCCCTTGTGTTATCTTCATAATGTTCTTCAGGGTAGAGCTGTTTGTGCTCATCGGAATACAGCTGGGAAGGAGATCAGGAGTCTCGGGCATACTGACCCTGCTCCATGTATGTAGCTAGAGAAAGCATTGCTGGTCAGTATCTGTTCTTATGAAATGGCTAATGAATGACTTGGTGGGTGAATCTCAACCCTAATGTCTCTAGAAATTGTTTCTGGTGGGAATAAATCTTTTTTTTTAATGATCTCATGTGAGTTTTATTGACAAAACACTTATTTGCTCGCTTATAAATTAGCAAGAGGTGTTGCTTGCTGCTGGTTGTACAGATGATGGAATAAATGTAAATTTGGTCTGTAATTCTTTGTCTTTGAAAAGACTCCAGGCTCATGTACATATTCAGGTTGCTCTAGATGTTTGGGACAGAATTTTGCAGTTTTGGACCAAGCTTTTAAGCAATATTTGTGTCTTACTGTACAACAAAGTAAAATATGTCCAGAACTGTATGGCCAGCGCTGCCAGTTATTTTGGTATCCAAACAGATTTTGGTGGGAATGCAGTGTCCAAGTGTGGATCTGAACTTACGTGGCTCCAAACCACTTCAGTAGACTGAGATATCTTAATCCCACTTTAAAGGAGATTTTCTTTGTGTTTCTCTAATCTGCTCTTTGCTTTTGAAAAATGACTTATAAAATTTCAGTATTTCTATAATTTTTTTTCTTTTACCTTTCATTTTGCATCTTTGTTACCTCTATCCTAGTATTTGGATAACTGTTGTGTCTGCTATCCTTGTCCAAGTATTTGAATAACTACTGTGTGTGCATGTTTTATTTATGAAATGGAGTGATGGCATAAAAAGATGCAAATTGTGTAAACAGAACTATTGTTATTGCTCTTGGTTGCTCCTGAAAATACCAACAAGCCTGAAACATGATTCCTCTTTTTCTGTTTTCAGACTTTCACATGTGTGTCAAACTACTGGCAAATATTTTCTGCTCTAATTTATATAAGAAAAAACCCCAGATTCTTAAACCAGACTGTCTGCACCAACTTTCCATTGATTTTTAGATTATTTGGTTTTCATAGTTTTGGGGTTTTTTGTAGAATTGGATAAAGATGTATTTCTTTCCTCAAAAACTTATTTCTGTTACAGAAAGGTTTCATCCAAACCTCTTTCCACCTTTACTATAATTTCTCTTTTAAAGTCACAAATCTCCACCCATGAGAACCAATAACTAATGAGACTTTCTTAGTTATTCTGCCATCCCAGTCAATTATCAAGGGGATTTTTATTTTGCTAATCTATGTATTGTCTGGAAAACTTCTTGGTCTGTTTTCTTTTTCATGGTTCCCTTGAAATGGTAATAATTGGACCACGTAATAATAATAATCTTCTGTCATACCTCTTAGCAAAACAAATGTTGTGTCTTGTCCAGCTCCTCCATGGTACAACATATGCTTTGCTCTGGGTTTTCCAAGGTTGATTGTCAGTCTAGAGACACATAATAAATAGCTTGTAAGAAATATAGTGTGCCATATGGTTTCAAATGATTTTTTTTTTTTTTTAAAATCACAAATATCTCAAATCCTTTATATTTTTTGTTTGGGTTTAAACATAGGGTGGCAGTGAGCATGCTAGATAACTTCTGCCATAAAGCAAATGTAGGTTAATGCCAAATGTATTTATCATATGTATATTCATGGTATCATCACACAAGTATTAGTCAGAAGAATAATACACATATACAGAAATAGCCACAGCTATATGTTTCCTCATGAAAGAACTGCTCATTAAAACATTGAGGAGTAATAACTACTTGTGATTCTTTCCTCTCCGTGTTCTGCATAATGGAGTACTACACACTTGCAATATAAGAATAATGTATCCCCATCTACATTTATTGCAGAAATGACAAATTATGTTTTCCAGTTTTCTCTAAGTGCAAGTTGGGGATATTGCCTTGGAAAATTAATATTTGAAAACCTGGTGTGAGGTAGATATTACCAGTGTACATTAACAACAGGCTATACTGTTTGATAGAATGATCTTGGTTAGTAATGTTCTTAGCTCATAAAAATAACTTTAGTATTTAAAATATTTATATTAACCTTAAACATCCTGACAGAACACCGACTAAATTGATTTTATTAATAATAGAATAGATCATTAATGACAGTTGTACTTGAAAGGAACATAGACATACTGTAAATGAGCTTTCCTTCCATCTTGCCTACCATATTGCCATTTTTCTAATCACTTGTTTTATTTAGAAGAATAACAAGTAAATATGTAATGAGAATGTGCACAGGCACCTTGTGAGAAGTACTGCAGAGTAATAGTGTGTTTAAACTGAGTTATGTGTAGCACTTCCCATGTTTTGTCCTCTAGTCATAGCTGACTGCTCTTCATGCTGTAGAGAAGGTAGCGTTTTTGACTGGAGCAATTTTTAGCCTAACAAGCTGTTTATACTGGGGATCTTATCTACATTATTTCACTAGTTTTAATAATGTGTTTTCAGTCATAATCCACAGTATCTGAGTTATGGCAGTGTTGTAGAGGTGAGTAGTAAAGAAATTTACCTACAGCTTCCTGTGAGCCTGAGATCTTACTACCTCTGTGTCTGGTGGTATACCTGATATTTGCAAAAAAACAACCAACCAACCAAAAAAAATGCCCCCAAAACCACCACCACCACCAAAAAACCCCCCAAAAACCAGCCAACCAACCAAAAAAACCCCCAAACCCTAAAACCAACCAACCAAACTTGTGAGGAAAAGGCAGCATTTAGTATTAACACGCTTACTGCTTTGTCAGATTAGATATTTTAATTGAAGACACTTTTAAAAATTATTCCCATCTCTCTTGGGCTTTGAGTTCACGTGACTTGCCAATAACATTGGTAACTCCTTTTCATAGGAAAATGTGTTAAATGAAATGAAAAAATTTGGCACTCTTAGAATTTTTCTATTTCTACTAGAAATAATTTTTCTAGTCAGCCAGATGCAGAAGTGAACAAAGATTGTGTAGGAGCATAGAAATGTGCAAAATGTTTAATTCTAAAAATTGAGGTTTGACTGTTGGGGGGATGACCAGCCACAGACAAGTCTTGACCCAGACCTGCTGAAGACCGTAGAACTTCTCCAGTAACTACAGAGATAGCAGGAAAAAACGCACAAACAAAAAACCCCCCAAAACCTCCAAGGGGAATAAGAAAATATAAGGGAAAAGAATAAGGGGAAAAAATAAATTAAGATTGTGTTAGTGAGTCAATAGGAAGTTGAGGATTTCTGAACTTCAGAAGATGTAAGGATGAGGCATAGCAATAAAGGAACACATGTACACACACATACCAAGTAGAACTTATGCAGGAGTTTATCTACCTCCTCATGAACACTTGTGTCTGAAGAACCATTGCTCAAACTTTTATGTGTAGTTAATTATATAAACTTGTTGAGAATACGTTGTGGACAGCACAATCATCCTTCATGACTGAGCCAAACAGTTTTGAATTGCAGCTAAAGCCTGGAGCTTCAGTCTTGTTTTGCAAAGGTACCTCTTCCACCGAGAAAAAGACACACACAGAAGTTGTTTGTATGGTGGTGGAACAAAACCATAAATGAGACCAAAGTGCACCTGCTCATGCTAGTGACAGGGCTTTGGGCAGATGTGTAAGCTTGGCCTCAGCTGGCAGTGCCCTGCTGAAGGTCCAAGCAGACTCTGCTTTTCATTCAGACGCTGCTAATTTTAGGTTTAACTCCTCAAACTTAAGTCTCGTGTCTCCTAGGCTGAGTTTTCATGAGGAAACAGAGGACCCCTTGATCTTCATGAAAAATCTTCCCAACAAATATTTAATTCTCCATCTGACTTGCATTTCATGGGTTGTAATGAACATTTTCTCCTGATGCCTGCAGCTCCCCAGATGGAGATGTCGTGGGCGGACAAATGTGGCAAATTCAATGTCCCCCCAGTTTTCTTCTCTCTGCAGGTCTTTCATCCCCAGCTCACTCTCACACAATTATTTTCTCATACCAGAACTTTGCTGTAAACTATGTTTGAAAAACAGAGGGAAAAGACCTTCAGGAGGTATATCTTTATTATCCTGGAGAAGATAACATTTCAAAAGCAAGGAGAAACAGGGAGACAGGAAAATAAGATTAGTGAAAGACACAGTATTATGGACCAGCACAGTGACAGAGACCGATTATAGTTTAAAAGATTCTGTCCTTAAAGGGAAGAAAAAAAAAATCAAACACTTCAATCAAAGTATTCCAGAAATATTATACAATAATTTACCCACTATCTGAAGCTTTTGTACTCCTTGTGCTGTCCTTAATCTGTAGTAAATTTTGGTTTTGATTAAAAGTCTTCCTAAGATGAAAATAAATTTACTATGTGGGGTTTTTTTGTTGTTGTTGTTATTGTTATTCAGTTTTTGGTTGGTTGTGTGTTATTGTTTTTTGTTTTTTTTTTTTCTTCCCAATTTTTATTTGCTGTATCTGTGTCCAGCAAAGAGCTGTCTCTTCAGGGATGCTGTTTCTGGAGAGGATGCCCACACTGACCCAGCTGCAGCTGCACTACCCCAAACTGCAGTTCTCTGTGTCCAAAAAGAGATTTCAAGGGGAAATGAGAGTAATGAAAGAATAAAATGAGCACTTGAGCATAAATAAAATCCCCGACTGGTTTGGGTTGGAAGGGACCTTAAAGCTCATCCAGTTCCAACCTCCCCCTGCCATCAGCAGGGACACCTTCCACTAGACCAGGTTGCTCAAAGCCTCATCCAACCTGGCCTTCAACACTTCCAGGGAGGAGCAGCCACAGCTTCTCTGGCCAACCTGGGACAGTGTCTCACCACCCTCACAGTGAAGAACTTCTTCCTAATATCTGATCTCCATCTCCCCTCTTCCAATTTAAAACCATCACCCCTTGTTCTGTCACTCCCTGCCCTCGTCCAAAGTCCCTCCCCAGCTTTCTTGTAGGTCCCTTCAGGTACTGGGAGGCCGCTATAAAATCTCTCTTAAGCCTTTTCTTCTCCAGGCTGAACAGCCTTAAATAGCTTTAAGGATGTGTGATGTTTGAGTATTGTGCTTATGATCAAGTTCATCTGAATTGTTAGAAATACCTCTGCAAATTTTTCACTTTTCCATAGTAGGTCAGCCAGCTTTGATCACTATTGATAATATTTCCTGCAATTTCTGCCCTGCAGTCTAGAGGAAAATATTTTGAAGCTCATCAAGAGGACCTGCTGCACTGGAGAGGAGGTGGGTGGTATTGGGTGCTGGTGCATGAGTGAGTCCCCGTTCTGAAGTGTGTTTTGGAGAGCATTCATCCCAGTGGTACTCCACTTGTTTGTTTGTGTGATGAGAAAAATGCAGTTTTGGCATCCTAAAGCTAATATTGTGATTTCCACGTGTTAACATTCAGAAAGCCTTGGTTGAAAATTGAGATTTTGCTTCTCCTGCACTTTGCTTTGCAAAATGGGATGCTGCAGATACAACATGGGTTTTTTTTTTTTTGTTTTCTGATTTCTTTGAACAAGTGATGTTATAGCTACTCGAACATGAATTTCAGAGGATAAGAGGGTTGCTTGGCAACTAAACTGCAATATTTGTGCTGGTACCTGCGGTGTGGTTTCCCCGCTTCCCACGGAGAGTGCAGAACGGGTGGTTGGGATGTTTCTATTTTTATTTGTTGCTCATCTCGCTTGGTGCTGAGATTTGATGCTATTCCTTGCTCAGGTTGCTCTCATACCCTGGACCCTGAGCATTCTCCAGGAAGACTTGCGGTGGGCAGCATGCAACTGCTTACCCAAATTACAATCCTTTCCACAGAGTTTTGACAAACTAAGTTGAAATAGTCATCCTTTAGACCTGATAAAGCAGACTCATGTCTGTGGCTTGTCCCCTCTCTCTGAATTTTAGCCTGTCCAACTTCCCAATCAGAAAAGAAAGATCTAGGATGATATCCTTTAAAAGTGATCCTTATCTTGAAGATCCATTTTAAGTAAGTATTATTATTATTTAAGGAGTGTTTAAAAAAAAATATGAAATTTTGTGAAAAGATCTGAATATCTCTTTTTTTTGGACTAGCAACAAAGATAGTGGTAAATAACAGCACAAAAAAGAGTCTAGTAGAATGAAGCCACCACGTTTACAGGTGATATTATTACTGACAGGGACTGGGTAACCAACAGGAATAGTTTTCAGAAGCCTCTATGTTGTTTTATTTCCCTTTTGCTGAGACTTAAGGTGGCAGTCTCTCTTTTATTAATGGCAACTTTGAGTTAATTTGTTAATTTTCTGGAATTTAGAAAAGCCAGAAAGTATTCCAAGATTACTACATGATCAAATGTGCACACAAAGGGTTATGTTTTATTCATTGGTGATGTGTAAACAGTATTTCCAAATAGAAATGTTTTTCCAGTCCTCCTACACCACCGTGTCTAACAACAGTTTGTACAAATGCTTTTTGGAGAATAACATTAAAAAAAACCAACAAAAAACAAACCACAAAATAAGAAAAAATCCTAACAAAAAACTCTTTCTTTTTACTTATACTGTATGGACATTCTTGGGATGTTTATGAATTCTTTATCCTATATAAAAAAAAAAAAAGCTTGCTGGAAATGACACTTTGATTTGCTCCTATTTTTAACTACAAAAAAAGTTGTGCTTGATACAAGCCACGCGAAATAATCCTTACTCTGATATGTGTGATTTCACAGAATCACAGAATATTAGGGATTGGAAGGGACCTAGAAAGATCATCCAGTTCAATCCCCCTGCCAGAGCAGGAACCTAAACGAAATTACACAGGAAGGAGTCCAGGCGGGTCTTGAATGTCTCCAGAGAAGGAGACTCCACCCCCTCCCTGGGCAGCCTGTCCCAGGGCTCTGTCACC
>NW_010309419.1:16856-17195 GCF_000700745.2 Antrostomus carolinensis
CCTGTGTTCCAGCTCACACCCATTGCCCCTTGTCCTACCATTGGGCATCACTGAGAAGAGCCTGGCTCCATCCTCCTGACATTCGCCCTTTAAATATTTATAAACATTAATGAGGTCTCCCCTCAGTCTCCTCTTCTCCAAGTTAAAGAGCCCCAGCTCCCTCAGCCTTTCCTCAGCAGGGAGATGCTCCGCTCCCTTGATCATCTTGGTGGCAAGATTTGAGCCCAAGATATGGAAAGTATTGACTCAAAATAATATAAAAAATGAACTGTCCATCCAGTGTTCACTGAAGAAAAAAAAAGCATGAGAACCTCTGTTTATTGTGAACAAACCACTAAA
>NW_010309420.1:0-4658 GCF_000700745.2 Antrostomus carolinensis
AGGGGGTGCAGGGAGATGGGGTGCATGGGGGAGGGGGTGTGCTGAGGGAGGGGGTTCACCAGGGAGAGGGTGCAGGGAAATGGGGTGCAGCAATGAAGGCCACAGAGGCACCACCATGACCCTGGGAATGCAGAATGGGGGAGGCGCAGGGATTTGGGGTGCTAGGCCATAACAGCATCCAACAACTGTCGCAGTTTCCATGAGTGGTATAAAAAGCAGGTGATCAAAATGTATATATATCTATATATATAGCAGAGAGAGATGTATGTGTGTGTGTATATATGTATTGCAGAGAGAGATGTACATGCATGCATGGTGGGCCGGGCCACCAGCCTACACCTTGCAGCATCTGGGCTAAATAAGCAATATGTGCTCAGTTATTTCTTGAAAGGTGATTTACTTGCATTATTTTTCTTAGAAAAGACTTTTCCCTTCAACCTGGGAGTTGTTACAATACTACCGGCAGCTCCATTTTAATTCCTGGGAAAGGATAGTCTGGAAGGCAAACAAGCCTATAATTTTTAATACTGGAAGTGGCCCCAGAATTTCTCATTAGAAGATGAAGCTTTAAAAAATATTAATGCACAAGCAGTTCCCACATGCAGTGATACCATTACGGCTGGGCATGAAACAAGTGCCTTGGCATAAAGCAGCTGGGATCCTGTGTTATTATTTTAAGCCAAGGGGCCTGAATCCTCACTGTGTAGAGCAATTGAGACACACCTTGTCCTGGGAGGTGAGGAGAGGAAGATGCTTGGGAAGGAGAGTTACTGTAAATTAATGGGGAGAAAACTCTGACAAGGCTGGAGGTTGCCAAAATCATCAGGAACACGTGGGCTGAGACTCTGGCTGTTATTTTGCCACCAAGACATAAAAATACAGAGGGGAGCATGACCAGGTGATGGGGTGATACAGATGTGCTTCAGCCATAACCCACATCATGGCAACACCCCAGTGCCTTCCTCCTTACATCCCTACTGCTGCCTTCTTCCCCTTTTCCTTCCCCTTTTCCTTCCCCTTTTCCTTCCCCTTTTCCTTCCCCTTTTCCTTCCCCTTTTCCTTCCCCTTTTCCTTCCCCTTTTCCTTCCCCTTTTCCTTCCCCTTTTCTTTCTTCTTTTTCCTTCCCCTTCCCTTTCCCCTTCCTTTCCCAAGTGCTGCCTTCACATCTGCTCAGATGCTGAAGTGTTGTTCTCGGCTTTTCCCCAAACAGTGTAATTTTGGAGCTACACAACCCATCCCTGAGCAATCCTCCACCCAAAGCCTCCCGAGCCACTTTGCAAGGCTGCAGGCTCCTTTCTGTCCAGGTTTTCCTGCAGGGATGGGTTTTCCCATCCTTTTACATGTTGGTTGGGAAAACATGGTTGAAGCCATCAAGTCTCAGCTGTGTCCTTCTGGAAGGATTTACCCACTGTCTTCCCAGCATAGCACATTTAGCACTTCAATAATTATTTGGTTTTTTTCTTGCAAAATCAAGTAGATCTATTGCAGCGGCTGCACTGAGCTTCACTGCTCAGATCAGATCGAACCTTTGCTCAGCACCTGTTCGTTGTGATTCCCTCTCCTTACACATTGAAAATTGACAGCAGGAGGGAAAAGGCTTTAAAATAAGGATTTTGTGCAGCACAGCCCTCTGTGAGGCCCTGGGAGCATCTGCACTGAAAATGCTCCTGTGCACATCTTGGCCAAAGAGCCACCTCATGGACCGCAGCCAGGGTGTCCCTCTGGGGGGACACCAGCCTCTCCCTGGTACAGTTTGTAGCGTCCCCAAACAAGGGGATTAAAAGCCTCAAAATGGCAAAACTGGGGTTAATGCAGCCCGGAGGAGCTGGAAAAGGGAGATTAGAAAGGCAGGAAAGGGGGAGGAAGGAAGTCCCCAGGATGGTGGGGACTTCCCTACTCCTCCAGAGATTCAGAATATATCTTTAGATATTTATTTTTACTTAAAGAGGAGCTGGAAGTGTTCACCTGAAGTCAAATTTTAGGCAGAGTTTAAAAATTTCCATGGAGTATTTGACAGAGGTGGGGGAAGAACAGCAGCAGTAAAACCAATAATTCATTAGCAAACCTGTGCTGAGCACGGGGCACTCATTACAACACATGGAAATGGGAATTAAATGCCACTTGTGAGATCAATACCCCGTGCAATTAAATGAGCCGGGAGGGAACGGCTGCTCAAGAGCGCAGGGGGTGAAAGAGGGGAGGATGTCAGCCTCAAAATGAAACCCCATCTCTTTAGGTCAAATAGCTCCTGGTACCCTTCTAGAAGCATCTTCCACTCTTCAAAAACCTAAATAAAATAATGTATTTAATGAGGCTTTTTCCTGGTGCTTATAATTACAGCTGGATGAATATTAGAAAGCGGCTCTTGAGAAGAATTGATGGGGAGAAGCACACCAGCGTTCACAATTAATATTATTGCCATGGGAAACACTGAAGTGGAAAGCTAAAGCCTCAAACCCCCATCAACCATCCTGACACTGCCGATGGAGGCATGGATGCTCTCCTTCTGCAAAGAAAATACTGATTTAAGAGAAAGCGAGTGTGCAATGAGCCATAGGCAAACCCAACATTTTGGCTCACACCTGAGCAAGCCCCAGAGTACTTGGATTAAATAACCAGCTGGGAACAAAAATAAACCCTAAGTGGCCTCTTAGTCCACAGGCTCATCACTTTTTTCTGTGTTATTTAAATTTAGGATTTACCCTATTTTATTCCTGTAGATGTCTGGGGCAATGATACTTGCAAAGTCACACACGTGGAGGTCAATGGATGTGCAAAATCCCGCAGGCACTGCCAGCATGTGTGGATGAGGAAACTCAGGAGGATATCGGGTCCAAGTGCATCTTATCTCCTTTTATTTAGAAGAAAGGTTGGTGCTTTCAGACTAAGGCAGATAAAAGAGTGTAGCCCTGAGATCGGGGGGCAGAGTCTACCTGCCGATAAAGGAACAGCACCGGCCGTTTGCCATAAGCTGGGCACCGCAACAGAGCAGTAAGTTACGATGGGGCAATGCACCTGGGCTGGGCAGGATGATAGTCCCTGTCCCATTGCAGGACGTTGATAATAAACCCTGAATTACCCAAATACACCAGCATTTGCTTGTCGTGCCATGTTCTTCTCCCATCTCCTTTCAGGGTCTGGTGTCTCTGTCGGAGACGGCCAGACCTCCATGTGCTGCTGTGCCCCAGCCCCACAGCGACTCCTCCAAGTCTCTCTGTCATCACCTTAAGCCTCACCAAAAGGTTTGTCCTAGAAATCCTTGCAATGTTTTCACTGCATGAGGGCAGCAGCAGGATTCAGCAGCCTCCTGTTCCTGAAGAGCAATCGCCATCTATTTATGCCTCTGAAAAATGTATTTTTTAATGGGGGTTCATTAAGGCCTGAAGAGAGCCAACGTAAGAGGCATCTGGAAGCCACTAAAATTAAAATACCTAAAATTAGCCTCCCTAGCAGTGAATCTTCCCTCTGATCTAGATGCCAAGGCACACATGACCCAGGCGTGCCTTTCTCATTTTTCCTTCCCGCTGCCATCCCATTCCTGAGCCATCGGGCACATTCCAATGTGCTTTCCCACTACCCTAGAAAAAATAGCATCCCTCCACTGGGTTTGCTGGGATCCCCCCCTCGGTTCAATCAGCCTCCAAGTTTACATTTTAGGACTGTCCCATCTGAGCAAGGGCTGAAAAACATGGTGTTCCCCTGTTATTGTGGGAGCTGTACGTGATGGGGACTCCTGGGCATCGCTCAGTCCTGGGGGAGCAACACTTATTCCCCCAAATCCCAGTCATTGATGACAGCCGGCCACATTTATTTTTGAGGTGTCTCATTTTCTTCCCAGTTCCCTCGCTGTTCAAAAAAGCCCCTTTTGGGTGAGGTGCTCAGGCACGCGCTTTCCTGATGGTTAAGTATTTCTTATTAGTGCATGAGATTAATTGAAATCACAGCACGGCTGGGCTGGCATGATGCCCTTGGTGCCACTTTCTTCTCCAATAAATTATGTTTGGAAAAGTTTATCATGTTTTGCATCTCTGGGCAGCACCCATTGCCAATAGCAGGGGGGTGCTGCGGGGGGAAAACACTCCTGCCAGACCCTCATCTTGTTGTCAAGTCTCCCTGATTCCAGACAAGCCCCCAGGGCTGGTGTTTGACTCCTGGGGAGGTCCCTGCCCCATATGAATGGGGCAAAGCCCCTGGAAGGATGAACAAAACCATTGCTGCTTTGCAGTTTGCTTTTTCTCAAAGGCAAGAGTGTTTCCCATTGCCCTCCTTCTCATAAAATGGAGATGCCAAATTTCCTGGGGTTCTAAAACACCCCAAATAAGAAGTGAAAGTGTTTTCAAAGACGGGGTAGAAACAGCAACATGAGCCTGACAGGGATTTTTGGAAGTCAGCTGTTGATGTAGAAATCACCGCCAGCCTGCATCCCCTCTGCCCCCATGCCCTCTCCCAGCTCCTCCACCACCGCTGATTTGGGCACCAGATTCTGGGAATGCAGGACAGGATGCTGCATCCAGGACTCAGGTGTTTCCGTATTCTTTGGGAGAAGATGAAACCACTCTGGGGAGTGTTACTATGTGGAAATATGCTGCACATGTACTTTTCTCTCCTCTCCTCTCCTCTCCTCTCCCTCTTTTCCTCTCTCCTCTCTCACAATGCTT
>NW_010309420.1:4729-6052 GCF_000700745.2 Antrostomus carolinensis
TCTCTCACAATGCTTTTCTCCCCCAGGTTCCCTGTCCCTCCAACCCAGGGACAGGCAGCCCCTTCTCTTCAGGGGGCAGAGCTACAGACACACCATCACCCCATAAATGTGGCAGAAATACCTTTTCTCTCTCAATTAAGGAGAGGTTTCCCCCCCTGTGGGCATCATCCTGAGCCCTTTCATATCCTCACCAGCACCCGAGAAATTTGTGGTGGTGGAAATATTTCCCCGAGTGTTTTGTAAATATTATGGTCAATGGGAAAAATAAACCCTCCCGTGAAGATTTTGTTTGTAAATCCAATGGCCTGGGGACGAAACGCAGGCAGAAACAGGAGGACATCATGGGTAGTGCCAGCCCAGGGGGTGAGGGACAGTTGTGTGGACCCCGCAGAGTGACCTGCTCCTGAGACACGCTTCTCACAAGAGAATCCCTTTGGTTTTTAAAGTGAATTATAATCGGAAACACATGGAAATGCTCAACCAGATATATTGAGGAAAAAAAGAAATCAGCAAGAGAAAGCAGTTCAGTTCATATACTGCTAAGGAACTTGCAGTTTAAGTGGTCAGCACCTGAAAAACCAAGTTTTTCACATTTCTGCAATGATGGAAATTTTCCTTCTTGTGCTGGGTTCCCGGATCTCACTGAACATTTTTCAGCCCTGAGGGCTCCTCTGTTGCCCATCTGCTCCAGGTATGGATGCGGGTGAGTGGGAAGCCCCTCCGGTGCGTGAAGTGTTTGCCCAGAGGGAGAGAATTATCTGTTGCAGAAACACGACTGGGGAGATTCAGTAAGGTATGGCAGAAATGGCCAAGGGCTCGCAGCCCCCTCGGACCCCACAGACAGCTGCTTTAGCCCCTGGACATTTTACTCTGGTGCCTTAAATGTACACATAGGTACCTCACACCCTGCATATAGACCCCTCAAACCCTGCGTATAGACCCTTTCAGGCCCTGTTTATACAGGCTGCGCAGACTCTATATATACACACCCCTGAGACTCTTTTCAGGACATATATACAAAATCCTGAGACCTTATATACAAGCCCCTCTGACCCTATATACAAGCCCTTCAGGACATATGGATATGCTTCTCATACCCTACATACAAGCCTTTCAGGATGTACATGTAAGTCCCTGAGACCCTATACACAGACCTTTCAGAACTCATATATAAGCCTTTGAGGATTATTTATATATACATATACAGGTCTTTCAGGCCCTAAATACAAGCCCCTCAGATCCTATACAGAACCTATAGAAGCATTCCTCATACAGTATAGACAAGCATTTCAGGACCTGCCCATCCAGGCCCCTGAGACCCTA
>NW_010309421.1:0-616 GCF_000700745.2 Antrostomus carolinensis
GACCTCGCAGCCACGCTCGGCAGGAGTCCAGGCAGAAGCCAGGCTGGGCCAGGCTCTGCCAGCGCCCCAAGATAAGCAGTGAGGGATGTGAGGTCACAGTCCATCCGTCACCCGGTGACATCACACTGCACTGCTTGGTGACGTCAGCCTCCTCCACCTGGTGATGGCTGGTTCCTCCCCCCCAGGCACACGACATCCAGCGAAAAAACAAAATATCGTTTCTTGTTTTCATCTCCTGCATTTCCCTGCCGCTGTAGCTTGGTCACCTGCCACACGCGCCTGGGGAGCCCAGGATCGATCACCGCGTGGGACGGCGTTTTCTAATGCTTTGCAGTGATTAGTCCAAGCGCTTCTTCTTTATCTGAGCAGAGCATTACCTGTCAGTTTGACTGTGTGAGAGCGAAGGGCACTGTGTAAGTCAGCCACGTGGGTCTGCCCATTAAAACCTCGTGAGGTGACAGCCCAAATTTGCTATCCACAGTGCTTCCCATCCACACCAGTGGGAGAGGCAAACACATGCAGACGCTTCAGGCCAGACTTTGCACAAATGTTTTGCCAGTTTGGTTTCAAAGTTTCCTCCTGTGCTCATGACACCCACCCAAGTCTCAGTCCAATG
>NW_010309422.1:0-2002 GCF_000700745.2 Antrostomus carolinensis
GGTTTCCCGTGTGGGCCGGGACGAGTCCTCCCAGAAAGAGCAGGGCTTCGGGGCGTGCGGGTTGATGCTGCTCAGCCCTGCCCGCTCCTGTGCAGCCTGCCTGCCAAAAAAAGGAGCAACGAGCCCCCAAAAGGAGGCCCCGTTCTCTGGAGGGAATGAGCTCCAGGGCTTAAAACACTGGCCACAGCTTTGAAAGGCAGAGATGCACAGCGCTCCTGCACCGCTGCCCGCTCCTGCGCCTGCCCCTGCCCCAGGCGCTCTGTTTTCCCCTTTTTCCCCCAGGAAAAGTTACACACCACGCCAGTACACCTCGCAATCTTGCCCATAAGAAGTTTGCTTTTTCTCCGGTTAGACCAAAAATTGGTAAACTAGCTTTGCGTTTTGAGTTTGTGAGCGATGCCACACTGGGCTCTGACAGGTACAGAAGTAAACTCAGTAGCAAACTGAGTTTTCTTAACTAATTCTACTGGTGTGGGAAGATGGATCTTAAACATCCCGTTTTCTTATAAATTCTTTCCTAATGGCCGTTTTGTGTCCTGTATCGGACGCTTTGGGTTGAGGACTCGTCACTCCCCTGGGTGCTGCCGTAGCAGCCTGAAGCACTGCTGCTGTGGGGCAGGGTGGGGACTGTGTCAACACAGGTGTGCTGAGCTCTGCTCAGGGGCACGTGTGACAAGAACACCTCTCCCAATTACTCGGTTTCCACTTGCCAAATGGAGTTGAGAGGGAACACAGCTGGCACAGCTGACCCCAACTGACCAAAGGGATATTCCCTGTCATATGATGTCATGCTCAGCATATGATGCTGGGGGAAGAAGAAGGAAGAGGGGGGATGTTCAGAGTGATGACATTTGTCTTCCTGAGTAACCGTTCCACGTGATGGAGCCCTGCTCTCCTGGAGATGGCTGAACCCCTGCCTGCCCATGGGAAGTGGTGAACGAATTCCTTGTTTTGCTTTGCTTGCATGTGTGGCTTTTGCTTTCCCTATTAAAGTGCCTTTATCTCAACCCATGAGTTTTCTCACTTTTACCCTTCCAATTCTCTCCCCCTTCCCACCTGTGGGCCGTGTGATGCTTAGTTGCCAGCTGGGGTTAAACCATGACAGGAATCAACATTACATCGTTGTTAGCAGCTTCATTTTTACTGAACTGCAAACCTAGAAGGTAAGATTAAATGTATGCACACGCCTTGTGTGATCCAGCAGTATGGACCTAGTCATTAATGCTGTGTGCTCAACACAGGAAATGATTAATGTTGCTCAAAGGGTGTCCTTTAACAGAGTGTTTGTTTATAGCTGTTGTTAAGCATCATCTAAGAAGTTGGTCTCTTGACAAAAAGAACAAGAATTGGTACCTCTCTAATCACATGGTACGAAACCACTTCTTCCCCCCTCCAGAATTAAAGCACAAACAGAGAAAGCCTAGTTATCTCACTAGAATTACCACTTCAGATCAAGGCCCTGTAGCTTTTTGTTTCCAGAATTAGTTTGTCAAAGTTACTGTCTTCAGATGAGGTAAAAAGGAACCTCCTGTTAGAACAGATGTGACAAAACTGCACTTTGCACTAGAGCCAGTAGTTTCCAGTTGGTTCAATCCTTGAGGCAGGGGTACAGTTTGCTGGCACTAGTCACTTTATGGCTAATAATTTTCCAGATTTATGAATATCATGGGTTTTTTTTTTCAATCTTACTGATCTTTTGATCTGACAATTTCACTGACATCTTGTGAAAATGAGTTTCATTGTTTGTGGTTACCAGCTCTTCTATGTGCGGAACTTTGATTAGAAAAAATGCCAGGCTTTGTCATTCCACATGTAAAGCCAACTTATCTTAAAAATAAAAACAATTTAGTACTAGGGCTGGTTATCTGATTGTGTGAGTAACGTGCATAATCTGAGACCCACTTCTTCCATTAGTACCTATCTGTCCCCGCTCAACCTGCACTGGTTGTCCTAGCAGGTGTTTCAGTCTGTCTGTGTCCTGCCCATAGCCTCTACCAGGAAG
>NW_010309423.1:0-3062 GCF_000700745.2 Antrostomus carolinensis
GGGGGACTGTGCTCCGCTCTCGCTGCCTGTCCTGGGGTGATGCATGGCTGGGATGGAGGGAGGGGACACCCAAACCTGGGCTCTGGGCTAAGCCAGGCCCTTTTTTTAGGATGACCACCCTGCAGAAGGGGGGTTTCAGCCTCTCCTGGGGCTGAGCTCCACGTGCTGCTGGTGAGGAGCAGCGTGGGCTCGGTGGGGTCTGTGCCTGAGCGAGCAGATGAGGTTTGTCATCCAGGGGGAAAACACAGTGAGAACCTCACGTTCCTCGTTATCTAATCTGCCCCGTTTTCCCTCCTCGTTGCTTACCATGGCTGGGTTTCCTCAATTAATTCTGACAGCTGCAGGTTGGGCTGTGACGTCAACGTGTGGAAGCAAAGCCCAAAACCCCAGGGTGGTGTTGGATGGGACCCCAGGAGGTGACCCTGGGGATGAGCCCCTTGTGCCCCAGCTGAGCCCAGCAGGATGGTGAATGTCTCTTGTAGGTGACAGTGAGGAATGCTCATGGACTGACACTCCTGAGGGTCTCTGTCCCCAGCAAAGCTGCAGGGACATGCCCTGACCATGCTCATGAGACACTTGGACCACCCCACCTTTGCCTCCAGCAGCTCTGGGTGCTGCTCTAATGGGTGCTGTTAACAGCCGGGAGCAGAGCTTGGCTGGACTTTGCACAGAGGAGTGTTGGGCAATCGTGGCTGGCTACTGCTGCTGCATTTCTGGCTACTGGGCGAGCACCCATCACTTCATCCGCCCCGGGGCACCACAGGCAGCGAGCAGAGGTGGGGGAAAAGGGGGCTTGGGCAGTGCCAGGCTTGTCCTTCCTCCCCCTGGTCCCTGGTGAAGGTCTCGTGCAGTGACTTGGAGACCTTTCCACGGTGGGCAGTGAGTGTGTGATGTTGTCACCTTCACTGGTGTCCCCCCCATGGCTCCCCTGAGCCCCCAAAGTATCTGTGTCTGCTGCCGCGGTCTGTGGTGAGATGTGGAGAGGAGGACGAGCTCCCCAAACCGTGGCTTTGGAGTGTCCCAGTTTGCCCATCTTGGAAAGGAGGGGGTAAGTGGGGACACCTTGTACCTCTCCAAGCAGGGGACCCTCCTCCTGGGCCCAGCCTTGCAGCCTGGCCGTGCTCTTGCCCATGGGCAGCGCAGAAGGGTTGGGAGGAAACGGGTGACGGTGCCTGAGAAGCAGGTTTGTCAGAATTTTAAAGGGATCTAAATAAATAGCGATAAGGAAACAATTATTTAAAGAGCAAACAAATGGAAACTGCTAAATGTACTTTCTTTTTTTCTTTTTCCTTTTTTTGCAGGTGAAGGGTGCAGGGCTCATGCTGTCGAGTGCTGGGAGCTGGTCCCTGCAGGGACTGGATCTTGGGGTTGGTGACTGGGTTGGAGCTGGAGGAGCCACCCTGGGGTGGTGGGCAGCAAGGGGAAGCACCATCTGCTCAGCCTGCAGCCCCACAGCCAACCTGGAAATGAGCTTCACCAGGACAAAGTTTTGGTTTATCCCACCAGGAAAAAGGTTTTATGGGTGATCTGAAAATGCCAAGCTCGTTTGTGATGGGCTCACAGTGTCAGAGCTGAGTGCTGGGTCAGTGGGGACGTGGGACAGGGATGTCCCAGGCTGTGCAGAGGGGACATTTGCTGCATGGACATGTGCAGACCCGCTGGCTTTGGTTTGCTGAGATAGTGGAGCCTGGATTTGTTGCTGATTCCAGGCAATCGCCTCTGAGCAAGGGTGTTTCTTGCACCTCCTGTGTGGTGCTCAGGGTCCCTCTTGGGTTTGTTGACTTGTGGCAAGGCCAGGCTGGAGCTGGAGAGCCTGTCCCCCCTTCCCAGCCCCATGGCAGGATGTCTGCAGGGATAGGGGAGCTGGTGAGGGGACCCCATTCCCCTCGTGTCCCCGGCTGCACCAGTGCCACACACCCCGGCGATGCCATTCCCTGTGCTGGGGCTGCGGCTGTCACCGTCAGGGCTTTGTTTCAAAGGGCAGCTCATTCCCATCCTTCCTCCCCCATGGCTTTTTTCATCGGCTTTTGGTTGGGGATTAGACACGTGTTGACAGAACAAACATTTTGCTGCCCTCAAAATCCACCACTGAGGAGAGAAGCGACGTCCTCGCTCTGCCAGTGCCAGAGCCAGTGCTGGGATGGGGCAAACCGGGCTTGGGGGGCTGGGGCAGCTCTTCAAGGGGAAAGTGGAGCCATTTCGGGTCACGTCCTGCACCAGGGCTGGAGCCTGGCTCCTGCTCTCTGCTCTCTTGCAGAGCATTAATCGCTTTTTGCTTTAATATCCCACCCTGTGAAACCAGGGATGTCACCGAGGAATGCTGCCCGGCTCTGATGGGGCTTTGGCGTGTGCTGGTGGCCCAGGTCTGCTGGGAGCTCTGCGTTCCCTCTGCCCATCTCCCAGCATGGGTCACAGTTTTGTTCTTCCCAAACCAGGCTCTGCTGGTGCTGGGGAGGTGATGAAGCTGAGGATGCCCATGAACTGACCCCAGGAGCTGGTGTTTGCCAGGGAAAAGCAAATTTTTCCAAGTTTTGAGGTCAGCCAAGTGCCTGGGGAGTGGGTGAAGGCAAGAAACACCACTGTGACCCCCTGTCCCCAAGCATGGGACCTCCTTTGGGGTCCTGTCCTCCTCCTGCACCCCTTTTTACCTACCCAAGCCCCAAGATCTTAGCCCCTTGGGATGGAGGTGCCTGAGCTGGGCGATGCTCCCCGGGAGGGACACGTTTCCTTCCGAGCTGGGTGATTCACCACTGAGTCACAGTTCACTCTGCAGCAGCTCAGCGCGGGTTCCATCCCCAGCCTTCCTCCAGCCCCTCAGGTTTTGCCCTGTCCCCTGTCCCCACCGTGATGTGTGAGATGCTGGGGGACCAGGAGTGAGGTGCTGTGGCTCCATGCGATGCTGTGGGACATGGAGCAGCCTCATCCCTCGTGGGGTCCCTGCCCTCTGCACATGGGGGACATGGAGGAGTCTTCCTCACTCTGCTCTCCCAGGAGCTGCAAACCTGGCTCTGTGGGCTTGGGGCTTCCTGATCCCAAGAGTGACAGGAGCAGGGTGGCTCTGG
>NW_010309423.1:3267-3776 GCF_000700745.2 Antrostomus carolinensis
AGGCATTGCGTGCTGCCCTGTCCCTCCTTGGCTTTGAGACCATTGGAGCTGCTCCGGCCTCCTGCTCCCACCCGGGAGGTGTTTCCCTGCCCCAGCAGCTCCCACGCTCTCTGGGGCTGCCTCTCCGTGGGGCCGTTATGCCCAAGAATCATTTTGCATGTGGGGAGAAATAGCAGCAGAAGAATGAATTTGCATTTCTTGATGGTAACCAGTGTGGGAAACAAAGCCACTGAGGGTTTTGCTGCCGCTCAGCCCCGTACCTGTGCTGTGTGAAAAGACAACATCCCGTCTGCTGGCACCCAGCCCTGCCCGTCTCACCTGGCTGCCTGTGTGTGCCTGGGAACTGCACGGCCCCAAGCCCACGGCACGGGGAGGGGGTGCTGGTCCCATCACCCGGCTGTGCTGGTGGGATGAATGGGAGATGGGGAGGAAATGGGGTACAGTGCTTGTGTGGGGTATTTTGGGGCATTTCTCCCATTTGGGTTGGGATTTGGGGTTTGTGTGTTGAT
>NW_010309424.1:0-628 GCF_000700745.2 Antrostomus carolinensis
CTGGGGGCCCCCGTGTCACCCCTGGGAACCCCCATGTCACTCCTGGTGTCCTCTCAGCACACCAGCTGTCCCCCGTGTCACTCCTGGTGTCCCCCTGACACACCTGGCTCCCCCCTCGGCTGCTGTCACCCTCCCCAGGGCGGGTGACAGTAGCAGCACCAAAGGTAAGGGTGACGCGGGCGCGGGTGACGTGGAGGTGGTGGTGACATTGGGGACAGAGGTGATGGTGACACTGGGGACAGTCCTAGGGGGAGGTGACAGAGGAGGAGATGACGTTTGGAGATGGTGACATGGTGGCTCTCATTAGAGCTCAGCCATGACTCCGTGTGCTGGTGGGGGTGACAGTGATGGTGACACAGTGACGGTGACACGGTGACACAGTGACACGGTGACATGCACTGAACAGGGATGACCTGGAAGGGGGACAAGGGGAACACTGGGGACAAGGTGACACGGTGATGTGGTGACAGTGACACAGCGGTGGTGACATGGTGACACAGTGACAGTCCTTAGCGTGGAGGGGACAAGAGAGATGTTGGGGACAGGGTGGCACAGTGATGGTGATCTGGCGATGGTGACGCGGTGACAGTGACGTGGCATTGGTGACAAGGTGACGCGGTGACAGTCT
>NW_010309424.1:726-1362 GCF_000700745.2 Antrostomus carolinensis
TGCTGGGGGGGGTGACCTGAGGGACAAGAGGGAGCTGTTGGGGACAGGATGACACGGTGATGGTGACACAGTGATGGTGACGGGGTGATGGTGATGTGGTGGCACAGTGATGGTGATGTGGTGACACGGTGACAGTGACATGGTGGTGACAGTCAAGGTGCATCTACACCTCCGTGCACTGGCTGGGTGATGGTGACATGGTGACACAGTGATGGTGACACGGTGATGGTGAGATGGTGACAGTGCGTGATGTTGGTGACACAGTGACACAGTGACACGGTGACATGGTGACAGTGCGTGATGTTGGTGACACGGTGACAGTCCTTACCACAGCTCCGTGCACTGGCCAGGGAATGACCAAGGGGGGATGAGAGGGACACTGGGGACAGGGTGACAGTGACACGGTGGTGACTCAGTGACAGTGACATGGTAACGGTGTTGTGGTGGTGACAGTGACGTGGTGGTGACGGTGACATGGTGACACTGATGTGACAATCCTTAACGTGCATCCACACCCCTGTGCGCTGGCTGGGTGATGACCTGGGGGCTGATGGGGACACGGTGACATGATGATGGTGACACGGTGATGGTGACATGGTGATGTGGTGACATGGTGATGGTGACAGTGACGTAGTG
>NW_010309425.1:0-2314 GCF_000700745.2 Antrostomus carolinensis
CCCCCAGTACCCCCAGCCCAGTGCTCCCAGTGCTCCCAGTATCCCCAGTTTCCCACACTCAAATTTTAGTTCAAAACCCCCAAAATTTCACATTTTGGTAGAAAAAACCCTCAAATTTGGTAAAAAATCCTCAAAATGAACCAGCAACTTTGGGGAAAAAACCCCCAAATTTGGGTAAAACCCCCCCAAAAACCTCCAGAAACGCAAATTTGGGTTAAAAAACCCCAAAAACATGAAATTTGGGTTAAAAACCCCCAAAACATGAAATTTGGGTTAAAAAAACCCCAACACATGAAATTTGGGCTAAAAATCCCCCAGAAATATGAAATTTAGGTTAAAAAAACCCCAGAAATATGAAATTTTGGTTAAAAAACCTCCAGAAACCTGAAATTTGGGTTAAAAAAACCCCAGAAACCTGAAATTTTGGTTAAAAAAAACCCAGAAACCTGAAATTTGGGTTTAAAAAAAACCCCAAAATATGAAATTTTGGTTAAAAACCCCCCAAAACATGAAATTTTGGTTAAAAAACCTCCAGAAACATGAAATTTGGGTTAAATACATCAAATCCCCTGAAATTTTGATTTTTAAAAATCATAATTTTGGTAATAAGACCCCCAAACTCTCAAATTTGGGTTAAAAACTCCCCAAATCTTCAAATTTTGGGGAAAAAGCCCCATAAATTTTGGTTAAAAAAAACCCTAAAATCTCCACAAACTCAAATTTTGGTAAAAAATCCCAAAAAACCCTAAAAAACTCCAATAAAACGAATTAAATTTTGGTTAAAAAGCCCCAGAAACCTCAAATTTTGGTAAAAAAATCCCTCACAAACCTGAAATTTGGGTTAAAAACCTCAAAACCCCAAAATTTTGTTTTTTTTTTTTAAAAAAAGTTATGAAATTGTGGTCATAAAAAACCCTCAAATTTTGGTAATAAAATCCCCAAACTCTCAAATTTGGGTTAAAAACTCTCAAAACCTCAAATTTTGTTTTTTAAACACACCCAAATTTTAGTTAAAAATAAAAAATTCACATTTTGGTAGAAAAAACCTCAAATTTGGTAAAAAAACCCCTTCAAATAAATCACTAAACTTTGGGAAAAAACCCACAAATTTTGGTTAAAAAACACCAAATAAACAAAAAAACCTCAATAAAACTAATAAAATTTTGGTTAAAAATACCCCAGAAACCTCAAACTTGGGTAAAAAAATAAACAAACATCAAATTTTGGTTAAAAAAACTCAAAATCCCTGAAATTTTGGTTAAAAACCTCAAAACCCCCCAAATTTTGGTTTAAAAATAAATTAGGAAATTTTTGGTAATAAAACCCCCCAAATCCTCAAATTTTGTTTTTAAAATACATTCAAATTTTAGTTAAAAAAACCCAAATCTCAAAATTTGGTAGAAAAAACATCTCAAACTGGGTAAAAAAATCCAAATTCCTCAAATTTGGGGGGGAAAAAATCCCTCTACTGCCCAAAAACTCAAATTTTGGTAAAAAAACCTCCACAAACCTCAAATTTTGGTGGAAAAAAGCAAAATAAAAACCAAAACTCAACCAACAACCTGAAATTTTGGTTCAAAAAACCCCAGAAACCTGAAATTTTGGTTACAACCCCTCCAAATTCTCAAATTTTGGTTAAAAACCAAACAAAACTCCTGAAATTTTGGGTTAAAAACCCCCTCAAATTTTGTTATTAAAAAATTTAAATTTTTGATTTAAAAAAAACCCCCACAAACCTCAAATTTGGTTAAAAAAAACCCCAAAACATTGAAATTATGGTTAAAAAAACCCCAAATCTTGAAGTTTTGGTTAAAAAACTCCTCAAATTTTGGTAATAAAACTCCCAAACCCTCAAATTTGTGTTAAAAAAGTCAAATTTGGTTAAAAAAAACCCACCCTCCTTAAAGTTTTTTTCTAAAAAAAACCCCAAAACCTCAAATTTTGGTTAAAAAACCCCAAAACTTTAAGTTTAATTAACACCCCCCCCTCCAATTTTGCTTTAAATAATCTCAAATTTTGGTTACAAGAAAAAAAATCAAGTTTTGGATTAAAAAACCCCAAATTCACTCAAATTTTTGTTGGAAAAAAGTCAAATTAGGGTTAAAACCCCCCTAATTTCAAATTCTGGTCATAAAAAACTCAATTTTTGGTAAAAAAACCTCAAATCCCTCAAATTTTAGTAAAAAACCACCCAAACTCTGAAATTTGGGTGAAAAAAAAACCTGTCAGATTTGGTTTTAAAAAAACCTTCAATTTTTGGTTTAAAACTCTCAAATTTTGGTTAAAAAAATTATTATTTTTTAAAATAAAATAA
>NW_010309426.1:0-10199 GCF_000700745.2 Antrostomus carolinensis
CAGCGGTAACAGCCTCGGGTGGGAGCCCAAGGGTGCCCCTCGGAAGGGCTGGCACCAGCCCACGGGGGTGGGTTACACCACCGATGGTCTCAAGCACAGATAACGCAGTCACTTCAATTCTGCCCTTGTTTGGAAAGGAGCAACTCGGCCACCCTCCCTCTATTTGTGTAATTTCTCCAAATCAACCCAGCTGGCAGTGCTGACCCACCACTACCCAATCCAAGCCACTTCTCCAGCCAGTTCTGGAAAACCACCACTGAAACAGCAGAAGACTGCAAAACCTGCCCCAAAGCCAAGTGCCAGCTCTGGGCATTGACCCCAGCCCCTTCCATGGCCCTGCTGCCTTCTCTCCACCTCTCACAGCCTCTGGGTTTGTGCATCTCTCTGCTCATTACCTAATGTTTCTCCCTTCTCATGTTGATTCACACCCTGCCCTTTTGACACTCCTTTTATCCTCCCTGCCCTGTGTTTGAGTAACATCATTTAAAAGTGATGATACCTACTGAAACGGGTCCAGGCACATCGACAGGAAAAGAAGAATTAAGCTGGGGTTTTAGTCCACTTTGGGTGAACCATAAAGAAAAAAATATGCAAAACAGTAGTACTGTTACCATCAGTTACTGCAGAAAGTACATGCTTCATCACTTATGTCACACTTTTAATTTTACACTTCCAAAGTCTGCAAACACCACAGACTCCCCAAGAGTGTACATGAACCAGAAAATGAAACCAACAGCACCAATTTCCCAGACTCATTAAGTTCCAGGTTTTCCATACTGTTAATAGATTGAGGTTTTAATCCAAGGAAAGGCTTTACTTCAAAACATAAGAACTGCTTAAAATAGTCTTGAGAACACATCTTTAAAATAGAAGGATGGTATTTGAAGGTAGGTACAGCAGGTTTCCTCCCCTTTCACAGGCAGCAGCGCTCAGCTCTTTCATTTCTCGCACTCCTAGCGACACCAGAAACCACCACACCAGTGCAGAGGAGCAGGCTTTGCACCGCTGTGCAATCGGAGCATGGAAATGTAAACACCTCCCCACACGATACACCATCCGTAAAGCCACCAGTGCACATCTCCCTGCTGCCAGCCTGAGCGCCGTTACCTGTTCCCGATGCCTTACAGGAGAACAGGAATGAACATGGCCCTGGGGCTCTTGCGTTGGGTCCCTGCTGTCCCCACATCCACACGTGCTCTGCAGGGAACAGTGGTGACTGCCACACGGCACAGCATTGCACGCTGGCTGACCTGCATCAGTGGCATTGGCTTTCGAAAGGAAGTGACTTTATTTTTCTCTAGTGCGCTTATACAGGTGGCATCCACAATCCAGCTCAAGCTGGTAAAAATGTAGCTGTCAATAATTCACTTTAGTTACTGAGCGAGAAAAAAAGCTACTGTGATAAAAACTGTCCAGAACTCCTTTGCTGGAGAAGTAGAATCTAGATTAGCCTTTTACAAAAGCTGTTGAGCATTGTACCTCAGCGGTACACTCTCAACCCAAAACTGTACAATGGGTTTAATGGGAAAGAAAAAGGAACTAAGAAAGACAAACTAAAAATCAATATTGAAAAAAGATTTTTAAAAACCAATAGGGTCAACCTGAGAAAGGACCGAGAGTGTGTTTTTATATTCAGAGTCTCATCCCCTTGCAAACCCCATAAGATTCAGTGTCCAACCCACTGCTTGGAGTTTGGTGCCACTCTCTAAACTAGGGCACACAGTGATCAGTGTGGCACTGTGATGGAGACTCTGTTTTTGAGGTCAACCAGAGGGAAGAAGTAGTAAACCACTAGAAAAAACCCTAGTGTTTGATGGATTCTAAATAGTGGGTGTCATGATGATTTCCACTGGTCTTATGAAGCTGGTGAAGAAGCTCAAAGCTTTTCAGCAGAAGAGTCTGAGGTCTCGGTTCCCTGGGTCACTCTACATTTCCTAAGCAAAGATGATTTTATCATCCTGGATCTAATAAAGGTTTAGCAAATCAACAGGACTAGAGGAGAGCCCCAAGAAGTGTGAAATAAAATATCCAGACTATAAGTAGGAGTTCATTTTCATTAAAACCAGCTGGTTAATATTGCACCCATGTGCACCTAAGGCCCTAAGAGGGGGAGAGGAAGATGGAAAATTACAGCAACTAAAGAATAACAAGAATATGCAGAGCTCTAATAGTAAATATTTGAAGCAGGAAGGTATGTAAACAACTCACTCTACAGCACATAACCCAAACGCCTGCTAGTAGAGGAGGAGTAAGCTTTCCTCCAGGGAGATGAGCCCATCCTTCTCTCTCCTGGAGACTTTCTTGCACCTCTATCTGATTTAGCCACGGCCAGAGGCACAGCTTTACAAGAGCATCAGATCAAAAAAAAAAAAAAAAATCACTCACTTGTCCAGTCTGCACACAACAACTAAACACCATTTCATCTGGTTTTCTACCTGTACCCTCAACCCAACAGCTTGTGTTCAGCTAAACACGTCTTCTAGAAAGGCAGGTAACCCTGGGAAGCTAAGCACCCATCCCAGAGGGACAGAAAATCCACCATCTCCCCTGGAATCTGTTCCTGGGGCTCGCTGTTAGCACAGCACAAGTGTGTGTTGTACTGCTCATCCAAATGCAGTTTCGGCACAGGCTCTGCTTTGTCCTTGTCTGGTAGATTGAGGAGATTAAGGACCCTGAGCCTTCTCCTCATGAAAGATCTCCCACACTGATCACGTCACCAACATTCCCTTTGATAAACTAATCAGGTTCTGCTCCTTCTGTTCTTTGTGTCAGGTATTTTCTTCCATGCCTTAGTCACTTATCTGGCTTTCCCTCTCCTTCCTCCCAACATTTCACAAGTGTTTGTCATTGGATTTTTATTTTTATTTTAATAGAGAGAGAAATCACTTTTCAAAAGAAAGAGAACAGATCACAACTCTTCTGTTGCTTCCTGCTTCCCTTACTTACCCAACCAAGGGTCTCACTAAGGGTTTTTATTGTACCAGAGGACTCCCCTCAAGCTCCTGGTCAGCTGAGACCTTCAGCATACCTTACACAGCAACTACTGTCCAAGACATGATCCTTGTTCTCCAAACCACTGGCTGCAGGAGAGTTTTAAGTTTCCTCGCTGTATTACATGACAATGGAAATATTTCTTGTTTCCTTACTAACCCAGGCCACTGAGGGCACTGACTGCCCAGCCCTTTTTCCTTCATCACCCCTCTGCTCCTCAGATGAGCAATAAGTTTCCTGCAAAGTTGTTTTGTTGAGCTAGAAGTGATTTCCTGCCCCTGAAAAGGCAGTCTGTAAAATCTGCTGATCACTTAGTTATAGATACCAAGCTGAAACTATCTTGATGCCATAACAGCTGGCAAATACAAGAAACCTTGACTCTTGTCTCCTGGGTACCTTGTTCCTGGGCTCTCCTGCCCTTCAGGCAGTGAGTACCTCAAGGGCTTCTCCAGATCTAAGTACAACCTCCTCCAGAAGCAGGCAGTGCTGGTAACTGCCTCTGCCCTGACATAGGCATTGTGGGGGGACCACGATGCAGAGCAGACCTAGAAAGTCACTTCAAGGAGGAAAAAAAAAACCCAAACCACAAGAGAAGAAAAACTCAAGGAGATGGCAGGTATCAGCATTAAAAGATCCCTTATCAAGACAGGCTAAGGCAGAAAAGGGACTTTCCTATCCATACGCATTTTCAACAGCACCCTACAGTTTCCTTGCAAGCTGCTAAGAATGCAGTTTTTCAAGCAGACTTTCTTCCTCCCACAAGTCAAGGTTTTTCTGAACCTGTGCAGCTCTTATCGGTCTCATGATCTGCTGCAGTCATGAGCATCAGGGTGGGTTAGACTAGGTGGCATGAGTCATTGTGGCTACCTGAAGCTTAAATTATCTCGTACACAAAAGCAGGTAATTAATCCACAGCATCTTCCCTTTCCTCCTCCTATTTTAATTAGAAAACAAAACTCTTCATTGATTCTGGCCTGTTCTACAAAATGCTTTGAGACTTACTGACCAAAAGTACTATGTAGGAGCAGCTAAATATTATTATTAACCACCTAATGTTTCTCCTCAGAGTTTAAATAACTTTTCTTGCTGCTGATCACAAATAAAACATCCTTCCCAGCCTTTCCAGGTAGGTGCAGCATGTAGGTGGAGGCTCTTGCACCATGTGACACCAACCCCCAACATCCGCAGCAGTCCAGCATCCCCGCGGCATTGCTTTGAGCTGAAGCACTGGGCAGCACCAAGGCAGAGTAACAGGTAGAAACAGATGTATAACAAGGCAGATTTTGAAGATGAAGGAATGGTAAGTCACAGTTCTTCTTTCTAAGCCAAAAAAAAAAAAAAAAACTGAAGATGAAGGAATGGTAAGTCACATTTCTTCTTTCTAAGCCAAAAAAAAAAAAAAAGGCTGTTGCTATTACCTTCCCTGCTGCTTCTCTGTTCCCTGCACCTTCTGAGTTCTTGTGCTTCTGCCCAAGAAACATTTCTGCTTCCAATTCCACTAGGAAGAGGTGCAACAGTTTCCAAATTACAAGTGGGGAAACTGAGGCACGTAACAGCCATCACTCAGAAATGGGGAGCTGGCATGTAATCAGAGCAGACCTGGCTGCAGTGGTGAGCAGTGCCAAATCCGGCCCCCAGCTCCTTTGGGAAGTGCCAGTGTTACTGGTTGGGGACAGGGGGGACACTGGAAGGAAAACCAGACACACAGTTCCTATCACCTCCACCCGTACTTTCATGTGGATGACAGCATGAATCCAGCCCTGCTGATTACGCATGAATTGTCACGAAAAAAGACTGTTTCCCAAGACTTCAGGCTCTTCCTGCTTCCAAAGGAGTAGGAAATACAGCAAGAACAGCCGCGCTTCAGCGCTAGTCATACTTCCCTTCCTTTGCAGGAAACTCAGATCATGGGAAAAGTTTTTAAAAAAATCAAAATAGGTTTGCTGATTTGAGATTTCTGCACAATTAACTAATTTTCTTGATGAAAGCAACATGGCCAGATTGCATTCCTTAGTGCCACAGAGCTACACAGCCCCTGTTACAAACACAGAGCCAGGGTACTGCACAGGAAGGGTCAGGTAACTTTGAAGACTGGATAACAGAAATAGGATGAAATCTGGAAGAATGACAGAAGGTCAGTATCTAAAGGGCTTTTAATAAAGTCTTTGCTCATGAAAAGTGGATCAGCCTGAAGGACCTCGCTGCACCGGTGGGTCCCAGAGTGATCGTGAGCCACCAATACCATGCAGTAAAAGTGAGCACACTTCTAAAACATAATAAATGAAATAATTTCAGCAAAGCAGAAATCACTAGTGTTCTATCTTGAGTCATCCTGGCTACCCAGCATCAGTAAAAGTGAGCAGAAATGAAGGTGGAGAGGGGATGCGACTGCTAGAAGCATCACACACAGATGCATCACAGGGCAGAGCTGCTGGGCAAAGATCACTGTTGCCATGGGAACAAAAGAAAAAACCCAATCCAAACCCAAACATGGTTATGGTATAAACAGGTCAATAAGAGCTGGAAATGAGAGAAGATTTTAACAGCTAGTGATGGGAGATGTAAAGGGACTGCTGTGAAATCAAGGGGGCAAAAAACATAAGTTTCAAGGTGGGGCACAGCTGCGCATAGGAAATACAATGTGACATGGAGAAGGAGATGGTCCCTGAGACTACAGCTTCTCAGATATTCACTGCACAAACAGGAGAAGCAGCAAACATGGTGTTCTGGGACAACGCTGGAGCTAAGAGGTCCCATCAGAGCTGTAAAGTGGAGGAACAACCACAGACACAAGGCACAACATCCATGCAGCCTCTTCTCCCCCACCTCCAGCAAGGAGACAGCTGTGAAGAAGATCAAGGCTTAACTTCATCTTCGGTTTAACTCTTTTAGGTCAGCATACAGAATTGATACTGGTTTGTTTTCCAACAGGACAAGGGAATACATCACATGTTGGTTACACAGAGCAAGGCAAGCAGAGGACCAACATCCATCCTCTCCCCTTGTTAATCTGAAAATAGAGCAGAGTCTTTCCTGCGCCCCACGTGTGCAGATTCTTCATGGTCCCCAGCACCTCCCCTGCCTCGATGGGGACTGATGCCGTTGCCCTGGGTTCTAAGGTGGGATTCAAACCAGGCACTCAGTCCCACTGGCTGCCAGCAGGAAAGGTGCAGGCATGGTTGGATGCTCAGATCCAGCAGCACGTGGCAGGGCTGGGAGGGAACAGCTCTGCCCCCCACAAACACCCTCCAGCGCACTCCAAGCCTCATCAACTCCAACCAGCCGTTAGCCTGATGATCTGTATGCATGGGATGAGCTCACTGCGGGCCCCACCGACCTCATTCTGGTGCTGGACCCAGGTTGAAGCATTTCACACCGAGATGGCAATTCCGGCTATTGTGTGTGCCGAGAACACGGAAAGGGAATCACCATCCCAACCCCGGGCCAGGCACATCGCCCCAGTCCCAGCCCAGCACACACCCAGCCATCCCAGTGCTCCCAGGAGGGCAGGGGTACCAGACAGGGCCCCACCACACAGGCAGAGCAGGCTGGCAGCCCGGTGCCTGGGAAGGGAAGGGAAGCACAACTCCCTGGTGTTGATTAAGCAGTGGGGGACACTTGCAGGGGAAGGAAATGGAAAGAGGATCAGGAACTGCATCTGCCTGAACCTCACACAGTTCAAACAAACTCAGTCTTGTTCTTCTTGCTTAGTTTCAGATCAAACTTTCCTAAGAAACTGAGAGATGCAGTTTAGGATCCAAGCAGAAAACGTAATTACTTTATTTAAAACATATTAATTATTAATTACTGCATTTTAATATTAAGACCAAAACAGGCACAAACCCCAGCACTGCGTGACAGCACAGATGTTCTGATAGAAACAAAAGGCTCCAGAAACCTTGCACATCCTCTAACGAGTTTAACACACACGTGGCACGGCACGTTTCCATCGCAAAGCCCTCCCGTGCGGCTGAGGGTGCATCTCACTCCAGAGCAAACCACAGTGCCTGGATCTCGAGGTAGGGAAGACCTCCCCCCCCAGTTTCCAGCACGACGGTTGTTGCAGGGGGAAAAAGGGGAGGCAAGGGTCAGCTCATACACTGAACCCCTCGGAAAAAGGCCATTTCCATTACTGCAAACTTCCCAGCAGTCCCTAATTAGGGAGAAATTGCAGGAATAAATAAACTGGCCGTGCTACACGCATGCACTCCGCTTCCAGATGTGCACATCTCATTTTCACGTGGTGTCCAAGGCAGGGCTGGAAACTTCATCTCTGCACAACAAGGGGAGGAGGCAGATGCAGCATGGGGTCCCATGCTGAGCCCACCCCTCCAGCAAGCCCCTCACATGCAAATCTCACTACAGCCTACACCCCACACACACCTCGGCTGCCTTGGGCTCTGTCTTTCACCCCTCCAGTGCTCACCATCCCTCTCCCATCTCCTGGGGCCACCGTCCCCCCACGGGACCCTCCTGCCCCTGCTGCAGAGCGGGGTGTGAGCTGGGAAAGCAGCTTTTACAGTCTCTGCTGCTCTCTCAGCCGCCTGCTCATGACCTTTTCAACCCAAAACTTTCCAGTCATAAATATACCAGCTCATGGCAGGAAACTTGCTTTTCTTATGCTTCTCCCCTGTTTCTCAGAGAGCCATTTCCAGCAGCTCGCACTCCCCACGCCAGCCTCCCATCTCCTCTCAAATATTTCAGGAACAAAACAAAATCTGCCACAGCACCAGGACCCTAAAACTCCCCATAAAGGTTCAGGAAGCTCCATGAGCTGCAGGTCAGGCTTTGGGAGCAGTTGTACCTCCTGATCTCCCTGCTTACCATCAAAGATTTTTTTTATTATTATTATTCCTGTTTGACAGAAACCATTTTGATAAAAACGATTCCCAGATGGAGCTGCAGCCCCACGCCCACTCAGCTTCCTCTGGGCAGCACAGACACAGCACAGGAGCTCACCACACAGTGGGAGAAGGACACAAGGGCAGGTGGAAAGGAAGGAGAGGAAGAACAGACACAATTTTCCTTTCCTTTTAAAGGCTTTGGTAAATGCCATCACACCAGCAGTGATGCCAAGCTGTGGTGGTTGGTGTCCGTGCAGCACCAAGCATCACCAGCCGCTTCCCTTTTGTTCCAGCTCCATCACCCAGGTATGGGAAGGGTGCACAAATGGACAGGCCTCGCTGCCAAAATCCATGGGCTATGCACTCCTGTCTCCATGCAGATGGCAATTTGAGAGCCACTGTCATCACCCTGTGACGGTCTGGCCAGGAGATCATGTCCTCAGCTCCACTGCCTGCACTGCTGCTGCCCAGGAGGTCTTGGCAGGTCCAACACAGACACATACATAAAATGAGGAAAGACTGGTACCATTAACAAACTCTTGGGCTTGTGAAGTGCCAATGGGAAAGAGATGGGCCAGCCTGGACCCAAGGAGGGACCAGCTGCCTGCAGCAGGGTCTGCCTTGAGTTTTACATCTCATTAAATTGTCCTCTCTAAAGGTTTACTACAACTCTATCAAGGTTACACAAAAGACACAGCCAAAGTAGCCCCCACTAACCAGATCCCAGTATAACCACACTGGTTCCAGGGTCCTAGCTAACTGAGATGTGCTGGGAAGCACTAAAGTAGCAACCCCAAGCTGCGTGTTCAAGGGATCTACCCTTGAACAAGAGGCAGCCTGGGTGCTCGGATTCCAGTCGCCTCTCCTGCTGGAAAAACTGGGCACGGCAAAGGGGATGGCAAAGCCACCTCTAACCAGGTCACCCATCAGCTTCCAGCACATCAGCCTTTCCTCCCCCTCCCACACCTCTCAGATACCTAGTGCTGCTAATACAGACTCAGCCTCTACTACATATGTGGAAGTTGCACAGTTGATTTAAAAATCTGGATCAAAAACCCCTCCCTGATTCAACGGGCAGATTTTTAGGGGAATTTCCTTTGACTCTCCCTTTCACTTGCTCAGCCACTTCTGCCCGCGCCAGCTCTTGCCCATGCACAGCCCCACGCCTACAGCCTCCCTGCTGCAGGGCACTTGTTTCTGCTGAGATTAAATCATGCAGGAGGGACTGGACGCTGTTGCCACCACTCTGTCTTCAAGAGGAGACCATCAACACCAAGCCTCATCCAGGGCAGGACATTTGGGCTTCCGCCCATCCCCGCCTGTCCCAGTGTGGCTTTCCAAGATCTGTCTCTCAGCACAAGCCACAGCTGGCACACGCAGCTGGGGAACGCTGGGGATTTCAGCCTCCAGAAACAAAGATTTAAAAAAAAAGAAAACAAAAAGTCAGTTGGGAGATGTGCTGCAAGCGGGCCAAAAGCAGGGGCCATCCAGCATTTGCCCTAAATGGGAAAGGGGCCCACGAGCACACTATGGGCAGAGCACCAGCCACAGAGAGAGACGGCACCAAGCCAGGAGGGAGAGGAGGAGATTTCCAGCGAGCAGTGTGAGGGGGAGAGAAACTCCCCACAGCAATCCCCCCTGACACCCACAGACAGCAAAACCCCAGAGATGGGCTGAGCCTGGGAGTCCTGGAATAGGGCAAACACTTCAGCAGCACCTGTGTTACCATCAGCAACACAGGACACAGCCCTGCCCTGGGTGCTGTACAAAGCATCTTGCTGCTGAGCAATTAGCTCTGTCACTTCTGGCTTTAAACAAGGACTGCAGAGTCCAAATGTCCTGAATGAACAAAGCTGGGTCTGCTCCCTCGCAGTGACAGACAGGGCTGGGTTATCTCCACGGGCACACAGCCCATCCTCTGTTTGTACCCATAACCCCTGCGGCCAAGCCCAGCAGGGAAAGGGGAACAGGCCAAATTCCCCTTCCGATGAGATGTGCTCACTGCCATCACACCAAGCAATGCTGCAATGAGAAGCTCATACGGTGCTCGCTTGCCGTTATCGGTTCTGCCATCTCCAGTCTCCAGGCAGGATGTCTTCACTTGCCACCCTACCTTCCATGCTCCCCAGTGAGCTCAGCGTCACCGTGCTGATTATTTGTAAATACTTCATCTTAATTTGCAGTGCAAGTGCCCATAAGAACCACGCCAGGTCAGGGAGTGCTGGACTAGATGTTCCACCAACTGAATTAAAATGCTCTTGTTTAGGAGAAGTTAAAATAAGGTGGAAACAAAATCTGAAATGTTTTTCCTTATAAAGGAATGACAGGAGGAAAGCGCTGCGTGCATTAAGCACCAGCCATTCT
>NW_010309426.1:10218-16894 GCF_000700745.2 Antrostomus carolinensis
CTATAAGCTCAAGAGATACTGTTTTTCCCAGACAAGTAATCATAGGACAGACCAACACAGCCATGTTTATATTAATGCAAGGGAATAAGCTGCCAGACCTGAGCTCTGTCTTTATGTACCTTCCTTCTCCCCCCAGCCTCCAGAAAAATCCCTCTGCACCACAATGCTCTCCATTTGCTTGGTTTAACAACCAGACAACATTCCTGACAGTCAAATAAAACTGCCCTACTGCCTCGATCCAGTGTCCAGGTCCCTGGAAAATGCTCCTCTGCAGAAACACAAGCCTTGATTTATCAACACCTTCCCACAAGACGGACCCTGAATCACTCTGCAGACGCACGCTGCAGGTCTGCATATCCCCTCCCAGGGTCTTCTCATCTGCAGCTCCAGCTCCACTTCTGTAGGTGGTTTCCAAACAAGAGCACTGGAACAGGCTGCCCAGGGAGGTTGTGGAGTCTCCTTCTCTGGAGACATTCAAAACCCGCCTGGACGCCTTCCTGTGTGATCTCATTTAGGTTCCTGCTCTGGCAGGGGGATTGGACTGGATGATCTTTCGAGGTCCCTTCCAATCCCCATCATTCTGTGATTCTGTGAAGTCTTCTCCACAACACTTGCTTGTAACTTGGGAGAGCGTTGCCTGCCAGCTGGAGGCTGGACAGCTATTTCATACACTGCAGACAGTCCAGAGCAGCTCTGGGTGCTCACTTGGAGCCAAGGATGAGGACTCGATGCAGAAGCTGGGTTGGGTTGTCCCCATCCTCACCATCCGCTGCACATCCCAGGCACTCAGCGAAGTTTGCAAGCACGACGGCAGAGGCACACTCTCGTGCAACTCTGGTGAGCCAGGCATCGTGGAAGCAGCTAGAGGCTGATTTGCACATAAGCAGTCAATTACTTGGAGAAAGAGATGCTCACTCAGTCACTTGCCAGCCTGCAGACAGATTTAAGACACATGGGAATTGAATCTCCGGTCCAGATATCACTGTGGCCAAACAGGCCACCTCCTTTACCAGCCTCTGGGAGAGCCCCTGGCAGCACAATAAAAGGAGTATTTAGTAAAGCTACAGACTCGCTTGAAAAAACTTGAGGATGATGAGCCATTTTGCAGCCAAGCTTCATATAAACACGTTGATAATGATGTTCACATCAGAGCTGGAGATGAATAGGGCTGCACGGCAACAGCAGACCTCTCTGTCTGCTTCAAGAAAGCCCCTTTCTTGCAATGCACATGTTTAATCCATGATCTGTGTCTGCTGCCAGCTGCATTCATACTAAAATCTGCTCACCTCATCTATCTTCTATATATCCACAGACTTAGGTGAGCCAGGAGCGCAGGCAGAATTGCAGGGCTTGCTCACAAATTCCACTCTGTTCTGTGCTGTCCTGCTTTTTAGTGAAATCTCCACCCTGTCTTCATTAAGCACTTTAGTCCGACTTTAATACCCACACAGAGGCCAGCAGATAGCAAAGCCACAGCACCCTCATGTCAGATGCAGCTAAAAGCTTCAGTGTTCCACAGCTTTCACAGAATCACAGAATCTTTAAGGTTGGAAAAGACCTCTAAGATCACCCAGTCCAACTGTCAACTCATCACCACTGTGTCCACTAGACCATATCCCTGAGTGCTACATCTACACGTTTCTTTAACACCCCCAAGGATGGTGACTCCACCACTTCCCTGGGCAGCCTGTTCCAATGTCTGACCACTCTTATGGAGAATAAATTTTTCCTAATATCCAGCTTGAACCTCCCCAGGTACAACTTGAGGCCATTACCTCTTGTCCTATGGCTTTGATGAGGCCCATCTGAAACAAACTCTTGGACTTGAAGATCCATTTCTCCTGGATCTCCTTGAAGATCCAGGCAACACATCTGCACCCCACTGTCTCTCAGGGCAGAGAGGCTGAGAAACATCCTAGCACTGAAAGCCAGCATCACCTCTTGCTCACAGAGACCCTCCTGCACACCACATCCCCTCTGCACCTCCCAGAGAAGGGTTGTCCCAGCTCTGCTCTGTGGACAAGGAACAGCCTCACCAACCATGCCAAGTTGCTCGCTAGCTGCAACACGAACACACCAGCAACAGCACCAGACCGTCCTTAGCCTGGTGAGGACAACATTAGGTTTGGGACACTCAGATTTGCTTTTAGTCACATTGGTGCAACCCCAGAATAAAGCCTGCAGGCTCATCACCAGCCAATTGGTCTTGACTTGGCTGTCACTTTGATTTGCATCACTCAGCAGCTTTGTTGATTGCTTTAGAAAACACAGGTTTGCGTAGTGCCTGGTCTCTGAGCTCAGTCAACCATGTATTGACTACAGTCAACTTCACAACTGCACAAGAACATGGGCACCACACACTCGTCCTGGCAGAGAAGGAGACAATGTCAGCAGAAGTTCAACTCCTGTAAGTGCACTTGTGAAGACACTTCACCGAGTTCAAAGAAACAACCCTTCCTCCTCAGTTATTGCTACCACTCTACATCATGTCCACATGCTGACCAGCTACAACCTGCCATGATTTTCACAGCCGTTCCTGTGTAATAATAAACATTTTATTAAAACTATGGAGCAAGCACTGCCCAGCACAATGAATATTCATGCTGCCTTCCGCAGCGATGAGCTGGGATCCTTGCTCTGTACAAGGTCTGCAAAGTCTTCCCTACCCACTTGCAAAAGACAAAAGCGTGGGAGTTGAACAAGGATCAGTATTATCCACTAAACCACAGGAGGAGCTTGCAGGAACTGGCAGGCTGGATTGCTTCCAGTCGCTAAAGAAGGCAAATAGTCCAGCACAGCTCTCATATGCCAGATACGTTGAGCATCTACAGACTTGAGAATGCGAAGACAACCCATCCCCATCCTGAGAACCAGGCAGTCCCCCTCCACACACCCTGGCAACGCGTGTTTCACTGAGGCAGAGTGGTTCCATCAAACAAATCTCTTTATTTTCCTAAATTAGACATTAAAAAGGCATTTTAATGCGGTGTTTTCCTTCTAAGTCTATCAGTCTTCTAGCTAATAGAAGGAAGAGTTGGCAAAACTTGAGGAATGCTATACAAAGAAATAAAGTGAAATAAAAACTTCATCTTATAAGGAAACTGCAACTGGAACCAGCCACAGCACCAGTTGGCTTGGGAAGGTCTGACCAGAAGTGGAAGGGAAACAGCAGTCAGTTTGTTATGAGATGCAGCGGAAGGATGGTTTAACAGGAGATGAACTGGGCATCTTCCAGGGAGAAATATCCCAAGCCAGACAGAGTTCTAGCATCCTACACTGTCTGGGTCTTCCTCAAAAGCTTCCCATTCCAAAGACAAGGACCTCTTTGTGTCTTATTACCGCTCCTGGTCTTTTACACAATGATAACTCTTTCAACCACATCCAAAGAGAGACTGGGTATCTGTCTTTCTTCTATCACAAGGATTTCCCCAGCCCACAGTACTCACTCAAGGATGAATTTCCAGCCCCAGCAGTTAGACCTGTTTGGCATTTACAGGATATACTGGGTCTGTGTTACCTTTAGGTGCTTCTCCTGAGGGAGCTGTGCAGCTTTCCTGGAGCTGTGGCACTGGAGGGTCCCATAGGAGCAGCCACAGCATCATCCCTCAAGCTTCCCAGAGCTCAATTTTGAGACCAAAATCTCCCAGCCTGGCAATGGAAGAGCCCCACAACACATTATCTGTGCTTTTGCTTCCTTTCCCCTCTGACCTTCACACCCAGAGCTGGAAGCTCCTTGAAATCAACCCTGCTTGGAACAAGCACTTTCTCAGCTTGAGAGCCAGGAAAAGCCCCTGTGGATTACAGCCTGTTGGCTGCATGGGTTGTCAAAAAAGCACAGCATGTCAGAAATCACTGGAAGGGCAAGGGGCTGTTATTTATGACCCAGATTTATTGCTACTCTCCTTCCCCACGGCCCCTGGAAATCCCAAAGTACCTTGGATTCAAGGCAAACCCATGAAACGCAGCTCCTCAAAGCCCATGTCCTTCTCCCCTTGCCCAATCCACCCAGTCCCCAGAAGCACCCAGAGGCATTAAGTCCTCCTTTGCCTGCCAGCACAGACACAAACCTCAACTCCTACACCTTCCTAGAGAGAAAAAACTGACCATGGCACTGTAGGGGTGCAGGTCCAGCTTCTGTAGCATCCTAAACTGATGTAAAATTGTAACTGCAATAGGGGCTTATGGAAGGCACAAGGAATCACAGACTGGTTTGGGTTGGAAGGGACCTTAAAGCTCATCCAGTCCCAACCCCCCTGCCATCAGCAGGGACACCTTCCACTAGACCACGTTGCTCAAAGCCTCATCCAACCTGACCTTCAACACTTCCAGGGAGGAGCAGCCACAGCTTCTCTGGCCAACCTGGACCAGTGTCTCACCTCCCTCACACCCTGCAGTGGGATCCTGACAGCTTTGCTCTGCCCGAGGCGGCTCCCATCCCTCCCCAACGTCACGGGGCTGCCGAAGCTTCTGGTACAGCTCTGCATCTTGCAAGGGACTGTCAGCAATTTGCAGATCATATGTCCTGGCCCCGTCTATAAAACAGGGATGTTTATATAAACCCCAGGAAAACGCCAAGCGCAGCAGGATTGCGAGGGAATACACTTCCAGCTGCTGGAGTTGGTGGAGCTCTGACAGCCCACGACAGTCGAGAATCTGCTCTTAACTCTCAATTCTAAAAAAAAACAATTTCCAATTTAATGGAAAATAGCAAAGTCCTCGCAACGTAAGATATTCCTGTTCACAACAGATCCAGCTGATGAGCAAGGTATTAAATCCAAACAGCCACTTCCAGTGCTTCCTGAGAGAGATCAGCTCCCTGCAGAGCTAATGCTGCACCTCTGCTGGAAAACACCAGGTTTGCTGTTTGTTTTTAAAGAAGTTTCTTTTCCAAGATAGGAAAAAGACTAAAAACCAGCCTGCCTTTATTGTTTAAATCAATGTAATATGAATGAGAGGACTATGAAGGGGATATTTTTGATGGGTTATTTTGACGGTAGATCTGACATATCTGCATTAAAAAAAAAATCTCATACTCATTTGTGAGCAACAGTCAACCTCAGAGAGCAGCTTTGCAGCTACTGGCAGCTCTTGATGTTTTCTTGTCTTTAGGAAAGCAAATTAGAGACTTAAACCATCCAAGAGGCAACAGAGAGGTAAGTTGGGGACCTGGCAGTCAAGAGCTAAAGCAATCAGAGGGACACACGTGACAGTCACTGGGAGCTGAGGACCTCAGGACAGACAGAGGTGGGAACAGCAGAAGTACACGGGCTTTGGATGGAGGTGATGCCTCCAAGCCTCATGCACCGTCTCAGCCACCCTCACACATATTGCCACATTCTGTACATCCCACAGATACTGCTGACCTACCTGGTTTAATGCAACTCCTATTTACTGTTTAAGCAGAGAAGGAAGCATGAGAGACAGTTCAATTAACTCAAACGACTTTTCCCAGGTGGCCAGAGGCAATTAGGGAAGAGTCCTGGCTTCTGCCCATCCTTCCCAGCCACACAGGACCTTGCATTGGCTCCTGAAGGGATGCAGGTATCATTGTAGCTGGGAGAAGCAGCAACTTGACTTTTAACTCCAAAAACCACATGAACTTTTGATAAAGTTCAGACAACTTCCGCCCCCTAAAGCTCCCCTTGGTTTTACACTGCCGTGCCCTCCAGATTTTAAACTAGCAGCAGTGAAAGGTGATGGTAAAAGCTTAATGCTTCAGAACCGTTAGTATGTCAACAGCTAGCACTTTTTTATTTCATGGGAAAATCTGTCAGCAGAATGTCCTGAGAGCAACCAAGGTGCCTTTGAACAGTACATGGGACACAGAACCGGATTTCCCATGATTTATGTTGTGCAATGCTTGCTGCTCGCTGCTGCCAGGGCACAGATGGGATCCCAACAGAAACAGGGTGCTGGCAGCCACTGAGACAACATCCAGCCATGTACTAGAGGGAGTTTATCAAAGAAAAGGAGTAAGTTGCTCGGTTTTGATGGCTACTTTGTGCTGTATGATGAACTCTTTCAAGGCAGAAAAACACAGACTACGCTGTCTGACTGTTTCTTAGATTCACAAAGGGATCTGCATCGCTCTGCAGGTCACCAGCAGCAAAACAAACCTCCTCTTGCTGCATGCAGGGTCTGGCAGATGAGCAAAGCTTGGGCGAGCAGGCAAGCCTGAGCTTTACCAGAGGTGGAGCAGGGTCCAGGTCTCTGCTGGCCTACAAGAGGAAACGCCATACGCAGCGAGAGGAGGAGGAGAAAGGCATCAAGCCAAGAAAGGGAGAGCTCAGACCAAGTCCCCACCCCTGCTGCCTCTCAGGTCCTTTTCTCCAAAACACTCCATCTTTTCTTCCCCCAGCTCTGCAGCTCTCCCATCCATGCAGGTACCCCACAGCCTTTCAGCCCCCACGACTGAACCACCTCTGCATTGCCTGCTGCTCCACATCCCCTTCCTCCGCCCCTTGGTCCCCTGTGCCGCTGCCTGGCTGTCCCCTTCTGGCCTTTGTACAGAGCAAGATTGTTTCCTTTCCAGCTGCAGACAAGGGGCCCCCTCTCCGAGTAGCCTCCAGACAGAAAAGCAGCAACAGAAGTGAACAGAGGACACCAGAGATGTGCCTTAACCAATTTGGGGATGAACTGTGAAACAAATGTGCGCTGGCAGCCCAGAGGCCAATAA
>NW_010309427.1:0-3047 GCF_000700745.2 Antrostomus carolinensis
ACCAAAACCTTGCCATGCAAGCCCAATACAGCAGTAAAAGCAAAATCTGGGACATCTACCATATATAACAAATGCAGGCCAGAAAAGGAGTCCAATATGGACATGCACTAAAGGTCTCCTCGCTCAGAGGCAAATATTAAAAGAAAGCAACATTTAAATACAGTCTTTCAGTTCCGCTTGGAATGTGTCTGGTAGGAATGTACCCCTAGACTTCATTCTCAAGTGTCCTCTGTTACAACAATCTTTTTTTCCTCTCTAAGGTCTCCAGTTAGAAGTAATTCACATACACCTCAAGACAGAAAAGGAAGACATTTGAATTTCTTTTTCAGTTGTAGCTTGGGTCTATCTCACAGTCATAGCATCCTGTCCCTTAGTCTGTGAAGGTGTAAATGTATTCTCCTAACTTTTGGAAAAGAGGAGGAAAAGCAAACCAAGCACAGTCTGGGCTGCCCTCATCATCTCTACAAGCACACTGGCCAGCACAGGAAGCAAGGAATACATCTGATTTCTGTCAGCAAACCCAACATCCAATTTCTCAACCACTCTTGAATCACTACTGTCTCTTCACCAGCTCTTTGCAGGTCTTTTACTTGATGTGAAATTCCTAGCCTCCACAGCTATCTTCTAGATCTTTCCTTCTCTTCTATCACCACTGACTCCTAGCATCCTCTCCTATAGTCTCATATTACAACAATATACCTAAGTATGATTAAAATTCTCACTTTTTCATTTTAAAAAATAACCACATTTATTTAGAAGTTTCTAAATTATCAACAGAAAGCATTCTGAATAGGTCACAATGTTTATCATATTAAATATATATGGAGAGGTCGAATGAAGTTTCTCAGGGGAAAAAAAATCTTTGACCATATTTGTTCCTCACGTTCACAACAGATGAGCAATTTCAGTTACAAATACACTGATCAACAGGTAACAGGTATCTCCCAGTGCCATAGAAGCCTTCTTATCACTGTATGCTGCTCAAATTGATTCAAATCCAATCTAGTAAAACTATTGAAATGCACGAAAAAAACCTGAAAGGCACAGATTCTGTACGGGGAATGGGCTTTCTGAAAGCACTTCAGTGATAGAGAACAAAAACCTGCTCTTATGCACTCAAGTAAAGGAAGAGACAGAGCAAGAAATAAACTAATACAGCCCAGGTTCAGTTAAAATTTGTTGGGGGTTGGGGAAAATCAGATAGCTTCATCAAGAGAGACATGGAGCAGCTAGAACAAGTCCAGAGGAGGGCCACCAGGATGATCCAAGGGCTGGAGCACCTCTCCTATGAAGACAGGCTGAAAGAGTTGGGACTCTTCAGCCTGGAGAAGAGAAGGCTCTGGGGAGATCTTATAGCAGCCTTCCAGTACCTGAAGGGGCTACAAGAAAGCTGGGGAGGGACTTTTTACAAAGACAGGTAGTGATAGAACAAGGGGAAATGGTTTTAAACTGGAAGAGGGTAGGTTTAGAGTAGATATTAGGAAGAAATTTACTGTGAGGGTGGTGAGTCGCTGGAACAGGTTGCCCAAGGAAGTTGTGGATGCCCCCTCCCTGGAAGTGTTCAAGGACAGGTTGGATGAGGCTTTGAGCAACCTGGTCTAGTGGAAGGTGTCCCTGCTGATGGCAGGGGGATTGGAACTAGATGATCTTTGAGGTCCCTTCCAACCCAAACCATTCTATGATCAAACATCTGAAGTAAATTTACATTAGGATTCCCTCTTCTCTCATAAAGAACACCTTTCTTTTCCAATATCTTTTTTGAAATGGCCACACTTACATTCCCAGAATATTTCTTTTGGAGTGGGATTTTTTTTTTTTGGTTGGTTAGTTGGTTGGGTTTGTTTTGCTTTTGTTGTTGTTTTTTTCGCATATGAATATAAGTACTTCTTAAAATTGAACAAATGCTAGTATTTACAAATTATGATGTTAAACAGCCAAATAATAAATAGTTCTCTGCCTGTGCAATCGAAAGTCATTGCACATACCCCTGATTATACATAGAAACACAGAATTGCCTAGATTGCAAAAGATCTTTAAGATCGAGTCCAATCATTAACCTAACGCTGACAAGTCCTTGACTAAACCATGTCCCTAAGCATGTCCCTACATATCCTGTTATTTTATGGCTAGGAATTATAGTTACTGAAATATATATAATACCCAATTTGTGTAATAGGCTAATGATATTAAGAGCTGCTAATCGATTTTTTTCCTGTCTACTGTTTATTACTTTGAATTATAATTAAAATCCCTTAATTCCTTTGATACTTCTGTAGTTGCTGCTCATTTATCAGGTAACTAGGAGTACACTTACAAATGCAAAAAGTTCCTTAAAAAACATTTTTATATATAAAAGTGGTTCCTTGAAAACCACACACATAATGTTGACTTTAAATGCTTTTTAAATTAAGCCAACACGACAGGCACCTTTCTCTTTTTAAACATGGAAATCAGGAACAACGAAGTGCTGAAAATTGGTAGACTGTTCCTGAGGGAACTGGCAGATGAAGCTGCAAAATCACTATCCATCATACTTGAGAAGTCATGGAAGCCTGGTGAAGTTCCTGCAGACTGGAAAAAGGGGAACATCACCCCCATTTTTAAAAAGGGAAACAAGGAAGACCCGGGGAACTACAGGCCGGTCAGTCTCACCTCAGTGCCAGGCAAGATCATGGAGCAGATACTCCTAGAAACTATGCTAAGGCACATGGAGAATGAGAAGGTGATTGGTGACAACCATCATGGCTTCACCAAGGGCAAGTCATGCCTGACCAATGATGGGGTTACAACATTGATGGATAAGGCTGAAGCAACTGATGTCATCTACGTGGACCTGTGCAAGGCGTTTGACATTGTCCCGCATGACATCCATGTGTGACTTAAATTGTGACCCCGAGCCAGAGCATGGAGTGGACCCCCAGAGTGGGGGGAAAGTCTGATGCATCCTGTGGATATCCCATGCCAGAGCTGGGAGCTGAGCCCAAGGAGGTCCGTGACTCCATGGGAAGCTCGGAATATCCTGTTCCTGGACTTTCATGCCGGGAAGA
>NW_010309428.1:0-254 GCF_000700745.2 Antrostomus carolinensis
GAAGGGACTGGTAGGGATTGGAGAAAACTGGGGGGAACTGGGAGGGAACTGGGATGAACTGGGAGGGGACTGGGATGAACTGGGAGGGGACTGGGAGGGAACTGGGCTGAACTGGGAGGGAACTGGGAGGTAACTGATGTGAACTGGGTTGAACTGGGAGGGACTGGGCTGAACTGGGAAGCACTAAAACAACTCAACAAGGAACTAAGAATCAAGAAGGATCCCAGGAACTTGGGGGGGGTCCCAGTAACTGG
>NW_010309430.1:0-1962 GCF_000700745.2 Antrostomus carolinensis
CCCAAACCAGCCTGTGATTCCATGATTCTATGATAGAGACCCCCTGGTCCAGGCCCAGACAGACCCACAAAGTGGATGTGACTCACACCAGTGGCACTTCACAGCAACTACATTTGGTTTCCTCTCCAACAGGACAGTTCTGCTTAAAACTCACTTCCCATCAACCATCTGTGGTTAATGACTGTCACACTGACCCCTGACTCACAGGAAAGTGCAGAGGTATGAGAGGGGCCAGTGGGCAGAGTCCTCCGCACTGGTCTGGATGCTCTGTAACTGGAACGGGTCTGTGCTGCACATCTCCATCCTCCAAGGAAACCCAGCACCCTCTGCGAGGTGACACACAGGCTCAACTTGCCAAGAAGCCCCGGGACATGTGCCCCAGATGTGCTGGGTCAGGCAAATGTGTGTGTCTGACTGCTCGTGAGGACCCCAATGCTCACAGAGAGGATCTGTATCAGCAGAAGGAATTTCTGGGCTCAGCTAGTGAAGACCCCAGCTTGGGAGGCCAGGAGACCATGTGCACAGGTTCACATTGGTGCAATGCTAAGGATTTCTTCTCGCAGGTAACAAGTGATAGAACAAGAGGAAATGGCCTCAATTTGTTCCAGGGGAGGTTTAGATTGGATCTGAGGAAAAACTTCTTCACCAAAAGGGTGGCCAAGCTCTGGAACAGGCTGCCCAGGAGGTGGTGGAGTCACCTTCCCTGGTGGGATTTAACAGGCAGAAGAGGTGCTCAGGGACATGGTTTAGAGGTGGAATTGGCAGTGTTGGGTTGATGGTTGGACTTGGTGATCTTAAAGGTCTTTCCAACCACTATGATTCTATGATTCTGTGATCAAAACTGACCCTCAGAAGGTACCCAACTCAACAACTAACACACTGTTGTTACTCTGATGTGAATGCACTCTGATCCATCCTTCAAAAATGTGATCATGTTCTCACACGTGCTTATGATCACACATCTGATGAGGCCATGCAACTGGGGTGCACCTCTTTGTTTTGCTCAAGAGACAGAACTAAAGCTGCAGGTTACCCATCACCAGACTTGTCAGTGCTTGGTCGGGCTGTAAATATTGCAGCAGAGCTGGAGGCTTCTCGGTGGGGTCAATGCAAGAGAGATTGAGGGTTTTCTTAAAAATCCAAACCTAATCCAAACTGTTCACATGAAGGATACCTCCAGAAAGGGGAGAAGGAAAGAAGGCAAGAGAGGAATGATTACCAGCCCTGTGAATCCTCTGCAGTAGAAGACAACGTGCTTCTGCAAGCGGCAGGGCACAGACTGCATTCAGGCACGTGGACTATCCAGAATCCTTCTGCCCTTGGTAACTGGCTTTGGAGAAAGCAGGAGGTGGTTCATTCTTTGGTTAATTACTTGAACTGCTAGTTTTAAATAAGGGCTTGCATTGGGAGTGCTGTAGGAAAACATGCCACCATTAGTGGTGGAGAGGCAGGGAGTAGATAATTAAAGTTTAATTAAACAAATAGTGCTAGAGACTCAAGAGTGTTGTTTTACTGCTAAAACACAGAGTTTGGCTGCAAGCATGAATCTGATTTGCACAACTATTAAACACCCATTGTTTCCAAGAAATGATAGTCTTTTTGAAAAGCAGGTCCCCACTGTGCTGGAACTGCAGCTTTTTAGCAAAAAGCTCCATAAATGTCACTGGATGCAAGAGGAAAAACAACGTAAGAAATGAGATTCCCTCCTCATCTTTCTCACTTCGTGCCAAAGGCACGATGAATCGAGAGCAGCGTGGGCAGCAGGTGGAGGGAGGGGATTCTCCCCCTCTACTCCGCTCTCATAAGGCCCCACCTGGAATACTGCGTCCAGTTCTGGAGCCCCCATCACAAGAGAAACCTGGAGCAGCTAGAACAAGTCCAGAGGAGGCCACGAGGATGATGCAAGGGCTGGAGCAGCTCTGCTGTGAGGACAGGCTGAGAGAGTTGGGGCTGTTCAGCCTG
>NW_010309430.1:2203-2488 GCF_000700745.2 Antrostomus carolinensis
CAGGTTGGATGAGGCTTTGAGCAACCTGGTCTAGTGAAAGGTGTCCCTGCTTATGGCAGGGGGGGTGGAACTGGATGAGCCCCTCCCAATCTAAACCATTAAACCATTCTGTGATTCTATGAATCAATTTGGCAAACAATTTGGCAAACTGGAAACTGGTCAGGTACTGTTGTCTATCCTACTGCTGAAGATAGAATATGATGTATCTCCTTGCTCAAGAAATATTCAATATCTGAGTATTTCAGGCTCATATTCTTAAAATAAACCCCCTGAAATGCAAATATT
>NW_010309430.1:2519-3351 GCF_000700745.2 Antrostomus carolinensis
AGGATGAATAGGCTTAGAGAATAGACCCAAAAATGAATTTCTAGATGGAATTTGGAACTTCACCTCATTTCTCCCTGCCCTGTACGCCACCTGCTTGGACCAAGAACAGAACAAGACCAGACTGCAGTTGGAAGTTCACATACCAACAGGTTCATCACCCTCAGTTGAAGGCACGCTTTCCACTCACTTGTCTTGACTTCTACAGAAAACATCAGAGTTCTCTGGGCATCCAGATGGCATGTCCCATACAAAGGCCAAGAGATAACTGAACAGACTTTGAAGTAGACTAAGAATCAATCTTGTAGCCAACCTAACATAGGTTCCTCCTTGGAATCACCCACTATGGAAGCCTTCTTGAATATATAATATAGAGTGTACAATACTCATCATCTAACCAAGGCCTCTTTAGAGCCCACCACTTCGCTTCAAGAACAGGTGAAGCATGGTATGTTCCACCTGCCAGTGGAGGAGGAGCTGACAGGCTTTGTTAATGGTTACCCAAGTGCAGTGGTTGATGTATTAGGGGAGACCAGCAAGGACATGTACGTACAGGCGAGAAACAGACTGGGCCTTAGGGAACAATTTTTGACTTGTCAATATGCAGGAGTAGATGACAGTCCCACGTGTCACCTTGTTCCTTGCTTCAGCTATGTGACACACCTACAATTTTAATCAAGGTAGACACTAAGGCCAGGTATTGGGTTTGAGTGGACAGGTTTTGGTAGCAGGGGGGGAACAGGGGTGGCTTCTGTGAGAAGCTGCCAGAAACTGTGTTCAACACAGCCAACGCCAGCCGGCTCTGAGACGGACCCACTGCTGGCCAAGGCTGAGC
>NW_010309431.1:0-3221 GCF_000700745.2 Antrostomus carolinensis
CTGGCATCCAGCCAGGGCCAACCCACCACACGCTGTTACAGCACAAATACGTCACCAAACCAATATGATGCCCTTGGATTAGTTTTGGAGCTATTCTGGGACACTCTGTGTTCAATAAACCCTGAAAGTGAGACTATGAAAAGCAGGAGTGATGCCCCCCTTATCCCAAATCTCTCCCCCTTTCTAGACATGTATGTGACTCACAGGAAATTTTCTGTACTACCAGAGGAAGGTACTTTGCAGAAATAGTCTTTTCCTAGGATGAGAGAGTAAAAAAAAACCTTGGAAATTGTTACAGGTGTACAAAAAGATCTAATGAACACAGAAGGGAAGGAAAAGGAAGTTGGGAAGAGTCTGAGGAATGGGATGAAGTTAAAACACTTCTGCCCAGTTTGCAGTTACGTGGTAAAACAGGAATCCATTTCTATAACATCTATTATTAAAGAAGAGACTATTACAGAGGCCAGAATATCTGCTAGAAAGTCACTGATAGCATCACACATATCAGAAGTGGAAAATCCTATTAACTCAGCCTGATGTCCTCTGCATGTTTTCAAGGGCCCTGTCCCATCCAGCTCCCGAGCCAGTTTCCACATTTAAGGTTTTCTAGAGAGACTCTGGTTAGTGCTGCCAGTTGACCTGAATTTAGTATTTCAATTTAAATAAATTGTTATTTTTAAAACTTCTACCCACATTTTCCTATTTATTACCATAGAAATAAATTACTTTTTTTTTTTTTTAATGTCACCAACAAAAGTCATTGAACATGTCACTCACTCTTTCTGGAGATAAAGCTAGCCTGATGCCAGCACCAACAGCTGTGCACCCTGGAGCAGGAGACAACCAATAGAAAATGTCTATTGGAGATCAGCCAAAGATGGCTTAGAGGACATTTCCTCTAGTTTGAGGATATAATACTTTTCATTTTTAACATTTCTTTATTTTTAGCCTGCTTTCATGCCATGCAATTGCGTTTATGTAAGCTACATCCTCTTAAATACCTGGATAGAAGACATACAAAGCAGATCCTTTTCCCACAAAAGTATTGAGAAAAGTACCATGAACAATAAGCATCACAAAATAACTCATGAAGAACTAGATCCTTGCTTTAAAGATAGGAGTTTAGATGCATGGAGTTAAAAAGACCCCAAGAGACAAGGAAAGATTTGCTAGCAGCTCAGTAAGGGAGCCTGACCCACTCGGTGCTCTGAGAGGCCACATTTGCAGGGAGAGGCACGGCCAGCATGGAGAGGCACTACAAAGCCAACCTCACGTGGCACAGGCAACCCTCATTCTCCCCTTTCCCAGCTCTGTCCTACTCAGCTTCACAACCGCAGCCGTGTTGTGTTTCCCCACAGATGTGTGTGGGAGTGCTCAGACGTCTTTTCCCATGTGCTACGGACCAGTGCCACCAGTGCTGCTCTGGCTCTGTTTGAAGAGGTTCATTACCCCAACCTAAGAGCACCCTATTCCCTTGACTGTAGTTAACTATGAGGCTTCAAGTCTTTTATAGCCAGTAAACATAATTCCTTGTTTTATGTAGTCCTTCAGAAGACCTTCCCTGTATTTTACCCTTCATGATAAGATGAATCAACAGGCTGCAAAAAACTCCAGACATCCAGAGTTTCACAGAATTGGATGCAACCTCCCTTTGACTGCTACGACAGACACAAAAGCTCCAGATCTGCTTCATGTCAGCCTGCAAACTGATGAGCAAGTATCCTCAGTGTGCACAGGAAGGGGATGATTGTCACTTTGACCAGACAGACACCTGCCTGTGCTGCCCATGACAATCATCTTTCACCGTCTGCACTGCGGGGAGCTTGCACCGCCACACTGCTTCAGATCCCACTGCTCCTGCCAACACACGTGGCTTCATTTTCAACTGGCAGCACCCAAACTGTCTGCTCAGCAAATTAAACAGCTACTACCCTGTGCAGAGATGAACCTCCCTCACGCTGACACTGGGTACAGCGAAGACGTGGCACCGCCAGCGAGTGGTAGAGACATCACCTGTTCAGCAGAGGGAAGCGTGAGGACCTGCTGGGGCCTGGCTACACCCGCACGCTGCTGCGCGATCTTGCTGCTGCTGTCACTTGCACTTGCTGGAGGAACGCCACCATAAAGAAGTTTAGATTGGAAGTAAGTTTAGATTGGATATTAGGAAGAATTTCTTTACTGAAAGGGTTCTCAGGCATTGGAAGGGGTTGCCCAGGGCAGAGGTGGAGTCCCCATCCCTGGAGGTACTTAAGAGCCGTGCAGACATAGTGCTCAGGGACATGGTTTGGTCAGGGACTTGTCAGTGTCAGGTTAATGATGGGACTGGATGATCTTAAAGGGCTTTTCCAATCGAGGCAACTCTGCGATTCTGTGATAAAAATACACATCCAGATTATGTTTACGCCTTCTGTAGTAACATTATAAAGCTGTCCTGTGAAAAGGGATAAACACAAAGGCTACTGCACCTTTACATGAAATATATGGAGAATAAGCAATATTACTCCTCTCGTCAGCCCTTTTACAAGCAAAAGAAAGGATAAAACATGGCATTAGCTCACCTAATCAAATGCAATTCAGGGATGACGAAAGGAATCTAACAGTTAACAAACAAGCTTCATTCTGTCAGCGCTTTAATTGGATTTCAAATTCAATTTAAGGATAATTTCCATATTTATTTCATTAAATTCTTCATATATTTACCTCTAGTCTTTTATAAAAAAAAAATTTACAAATTTACTGATTAAATGGCTAAATAAATAAATTGCTATTAAATAGCAATTAAACTTTGAATTAGGAGGCATTGCTACTTAAATACCTGTTCTATGTGACACACATAAATGATCATAAAAAAATAATACATTGTAAAATCTGCAAACAGTACAGAATTATTGGGGTATTAGAAGCAAAGACAAATCACAGGAGGCAGGTGCACAGGATAAAAGGGCAGAGAAAATTTCGCTTGCACAACATACAAAATAATCCAAGACAAAAAAAAAAGGTACACAATAGCACACACAAAAAAGCATGCTGTAACCAGTTCAAAATTGGCAATTAACATTCAGCAAAGTGATTGTGAAATCTTTTTGCAAAACTTGTTAAGATATCAGCTCAGTGTTGAGCAGCAATCAAAAGCAAAACTAGAATATCAGGATTTGGAAGATTACAGAGAGGAAAAAACAGCTGTTGTATCACCACAGAATCACAGAATCGTAGGGGTTGGA
>NW_010309432.1:0-356 GCF_000700745.2 Antrostomus carolinensis
ATACTGAACGCTTTCTTTGCTTCAGTCTTTACAACTAAAACTGCCCCTCAGGAATCCCACATGCTAGAGGGAAAAGACAGAGTCTGAAGAGAGGAAGATTTCCCCCTGGTTGAAGAAGAATTGATCAGAGGTAGCCTAAACAAAATCAATACACACAAATCCATGGGCCCCGATAAGATGCACCCAGGAATGCTGAAGGAGCTGGCAGAATTGATAGCTAAACTGCTCACTATCATCTTTGAAAGGTCTTGGAGAACAGGAGAGGTTTCTGAAGACTGGAGGAAAGCCAATGTCACTCCAGTCTTCAAAAAACAGAAGAAGGAAGATCCAGGCAATTATTGGCCAGCCAGCCTCGT
>NW_010309432.1:724-1206 GCF_000700745.2 Antrostomus carolinensis
CGTCAGTACTGGGTCCAGTCTTGTTTATCATCTTCATCAATGACCTGGATGTAGGGATAAAGTCCACCCTCAAGGTGGGAAGAGTGGCTGACACACCAGAAGGCTGTGTTGCCAGACAGAACCTGGACATTCTGGGAAGCTGGGTGGAAAGGATCCTGATGAGATTCAACAAGAGCAAGGTGCTCCTTCACCTGGGGAGGAATAACCGCATGCACCAGTACAGGTTAGGGGCTGACCTGCTGGAAAGGAGCTCTGAGGAAAAGGAGCTCTGAGGAAATGGACCTGGGTGTGCTGGTGGACAGCAGGCTGGCCATGAGCCAGGCACTCACAGCCCAGAAGGCAAATGGCATCTGGGCTGCATCAAAAGAAGTGTGGCCAGCAGGTCGAGGGAGGTGATTTTGCCCCTCTGCTCTGGCGGTACCACATCTGGAGTATTGTGTCCAGCTCTGGACCCCTCAGTTCAAGAGGGACAGGGATCTTCT
>NW_010309433.1:0-4187 GCF_000700745.2 Antrostomus carolinensis
ATCCTGGTTGCCCAACTGCAATGGCTGCAGCTTAAATTGCTAAAGCCACCGAGGTAAGTTGTCTGATGAGGGATGGCAGGATTTATTAGAGAGCAGGGCTTTCTATTTGCCTCCCTATACTCCCAGCTCGGATGGAGCTGGGATGCTGTAATGGGAATGAATTGCGACTTGGTTTTGCAGCCAATCGTGGATTTAGGGATGAGAAAACATCTGTCTGTTCCCCATCTGACACTCGTCTCCCTCTGGCCTCTGACAGATGCTCTGATTTATAAATTCTTTCGCTGCTGTTGACAAGACCCAATCTCATCCAGAAAAACCATGACAAAGAAAGACAATTAGGCAGTTATGCCAGCACAAATGACCAAATACTTGAGCAGCTGAGACAATCTAAACAGATTTGTATTAGGGAATGGAGATGGAAAGGCCATATGGTCCATAATCAAAACAGAGGACTCATTATATGAATTTCCACTCTGAATGGGCAGGGACACTCACGGCTGTGTCTGTAAAGAGAAATGTCTTGTAAATACAGGCTCTTTGGGGGAGTGCTCAGACAGCATGATCCACTTTTACTTTGTTTTTCTAGCTGCTGGGTATAGAATCACAAACTGGTTTTGGTTGGAAGGGACCCTAAAGATCATCCAGTTCCAACCCCCCTGCCAGCAGCAGGGACACCTTCCACTAGACCAGGTTGTTCAAAGCCTCATCCAGCCTGGACCGTGGCTTTGACCTTTCCCAGGGGGGGGCCAGCCACAGCCTCTCTGGGCAACCTGGGCCAGTGTCTTTTCAGGGCATGTGTTGACATTCTCTTTTAATTTGTTCCATAGTCTGACACTTGCAAGATGTTGCATGCACAAGCTGGTCACCATCAGCTCCCACCAACTTGAGGTTGCCCAGAGGGCCAAGGTCACTTTTGGGTGTTCCTGTTCCACTGCTGTGGGAAAATCCTGCAGTGCTTTGTCATATGATAAATATATTTTCTCTGTAAAGATATGGGTATTAGATTCTTGATTTCCACTAAGCCTCTGCTGGCTTGAGGTTTCCACGTTGGCTTCTTTTGCAGTGTCAGGAGAAGCAGTTCATAGACTGAATTTTGCAAGTGTGATGGGTTCACGTCTGAGGGAACTGGGGTTGTTGAGCCTGGAGAAAAGGAGGCTGAGGGGAGACCTTGTGGCTCTGTCCAAGTCCCTGAAAAGAGGGTGGAGAGAGGTGGGGGTGGGTCTGTTCAACCAAGGAACAAGGGACAGGACAAGAGGAAATGGGCTCCAGTTGTGGCCAGGGCAGTTGAGATGGGATGTGAGGAAGAATTTCTTCACTGAAAGGGTTCTCAGGCACTGGAACAGGCTGTCCAGGGAAGTGGTGGAGTCATCATCCCTGTAGGTAATTAAAAAATGTGTAGATGTGGTGCTTGGGGACATGTTTTAGTGGTGGACAGGTACAGATGGACTTGATGATCTCAAAAGTCTTTTCCAACCAAGAGATTCTATGAAAGGGAGAGGAAATCTTTGCTATAAAAGCTATGACCATTTCCATCATCAAAGCTGCAAGCCATCAGCTTGCAAAGGGCCTCGTGAAGATGTCAGCATTTTTTAATAGCATTTGGACGTGATTTATGGTGATTTATGGCTGAGACATCAGCAAAGAAATTACCCCCATAAATGAGCAGATCTTAGCAGAAGTGGCTCAGGTGGTAAAGCACAGGCTCTGCTGCACTTATTCAGTGTTGACCCATGGTTCATGGACCACTTATGAATTATAAAGTCATGAGAAGGTTTTTCACAGAGCAGAAAAGAACCTCATTGCTGAAGGTCTAGAAACATCCTTAAAGGCTGGTCCTGCACTACCATCAGTACCTGGAAGGTGATGTGGAATTGTATCGATTATATTTATGATTGATTTTTTAAATTATTAATTTTTTTAAATAATTATCACTGTAAAACTGTGTTTTTCTAGAACAATAAACTCATTTCTGGCAAGGGAGAATATTCTGCTTATTCCCCCCACATTCATACGCGCTCCTTCATTGATTGCCAAACAGCAGATACAAAGTGCAGCATATTTTCAAATTACTTGGATGCTCTTTAGGTTGAAAATTGGGAAATCTCTCATGCTCTGTTTGTACATCACCTTTTGAATGAAGCACCTTCTTCCACCCAACCTGAGTGTCATGGGCAGAAGTTAAAAGAGGGTTCAAGGATATAAAAGAGGGGAGAGATGGAGTCAGTGACATAAAGTGCCCAAGGGATTTGGTTGTCATGTCCAGAGAGCAATAAGCCATATATGTGGGATCATAAAGTGGGACATGTCCTTCAAAGATGGCATCTTGGAAGAATTTCACAGCCAGATTTTCCTGATGAGCAAAATGTCTGAAGCAAAGCTTGTGATTTTGCCCCAAATTTAGCTAGTTTCATGTAAATTCAGGTAGCCTTTCCCTGTGAACACCAGAGATTTTAATTGCAAGATTTTAGCACCAAGGTTTTAGATTCACAATGAAATCTTGGCGTGCAAGGAAGGGAGAGGAAAGCATCTCAAGATATGGTGGTTGGAGCTGTAAGGTAGTAAGACAGCATCTTTCTCCTTGCCTCTTCCACAGAAATGGGTGAAACACTTGGGCTGAAACTCACAGCAAAAATAAAGACAATTAAATGTCCTAGAAATCTCAGCTAAGAATTTAAAGGCAATAAGGTGTGTGCATGAAAACAATGTAGGGTCCGGGAAGGCCAAATTTTGTGTGTGTCAAGGTCTGAACATCCCAGTGTTTTCATGGAGTTTCTCTTTAAGTGAAGAAGAAGAAAAATCTCATGGCTGCAGAGAGCTTTGCTAATGGAAATATGCAATAACATTAACTTGAACTTGGCTTTCTCATAGACTCAAAGTAATTTCCCTATAATATCAGGAAAATATATGGCTTCTCTTGAGGTAACAGAAGCACCATATAAATCAAGGTTTTAATTGAGTTGAAGTCATTTGCCAGCATTTCAGATTTGATTTTTTTTGCTGAGCTGAAGTCAGATTGATATCAGTGATGCAAAGAAAAAAAAAAAAAAGGAAACCTGAACACAAAACCAGGCAGATATTAGGCCACGAATATTCATTAGTGAATCATAGCAATAAAAAGGAAATGAGTCACAGCCTTAATGCTCTAAGAAGCAGCCTACTCGTAACACAGTGTAATCAGAATCTTCAAGGGCCAAATCTTTGACTTATAGATGTGGGGTTTTTTTTCCCCCAAAAGTGTGCATTTTAAGGAATGGGTCAAATATGATTAATTCTGAGCTTGTTGTTATGAATGGATGTGATGGAAAGAGACTTTACTGCAAGGTTCAGGTAAATGACTTGAACTTCCCTCGCAGATTTAACTGCAAGGTTCAAGAAAATGACTTGTTTAAACTTCACTTACAGACTTAACAAGCCACTCTTGTAGGTTTTACAGATACAATGGAAGAATGTACAATTTTAAAAGCAAGAATAGTACACTGTTACAACCATAAATGATTCACCAAGTACACTATTACAACCTCAAGTGATCCATGGACAACCACAAGCACACTAACCATTACATGAGTTTACAACCTTAAAGCATGAACAAGATTCACTTACCCCTCCAATTAAGGGCTCTCAATCCCACGGAAACTACCTTGACCACTGTCCCAGTCAAGTGAGGAAGGATCTCCTTCACAAGTCAGCTGTACAGTTGGAGAAGTGATTCCCTCCATTTCCAACCTGAATCTGAGGGGTTTTTATCCTTTGATTTATGCAAGGGAGTGTAGGACTATGCCTGACTGGATTATACCATTATCTTTGGCAGTGTGGTGAAGTTTCCCCTTATCTATTGATCTTTTGCTGGTCTATGATTGAGTACACAAGGTTGTCATTTGAAACTTAAGCTGAAAGTCTCCAGCTTTCCTTTACCTTGCTTCCTCAGGCAAATGAATAGTGGTTGGTTTGAGACCCAGGGCATACTGTGCTAACCTCACAAAGTTCAACACGGCCAAATGCAAGGTCCTGCACCTGGGTGAGGGCAATCCCAAACATAAATACAGACTGGGTGATGAGTGGCTTGAGACCAGCTCCAAAGAGAAGGACTTGGGAGTGGTGATGGATGAGAAGCTCAACATGAGCCGGCAATGTGCTCTCACAGCCCAGCAAGCCAGCGGTATCCTGGGCTGCATCAAGAGAAGTGTAGC
>NW_010309434.1:0-249 GCF_000700745.2 Antrostomus carolinensis
GCTGAGCTGTGTCCTGAATGCAAAGACCCCGGCGCTTCAGCGGCACAAAGAGCTGTGACCGTGCGTGGGGCCGTGGCACCGCAGCGTCCGGCGGCAGCGGGAGCAGGTGGCAAATGGAGATGTCCCCACGCTGTGCCGGGGGCTCACCGCGACACCCCGTCACATCACCCCAGGGTGTGGGGCTGGGGTCGGGGGTCAGGGTGAGATGGATGGGGGCTGGAAGTGGTTCCCTTGGTAACGGCCGGTCCC
>NW_010309435.1:0-368 GCF_000700745.2 Antrostomus carolinensis
GGTTTGGCTCTGCCGTTGGCCCACAGCCCGCTCGCCTGAGGGAGGCCGGGCTTGGGCCTCCTGCCGAGGCCGCCGTGCGCTCAGCCGGGCTGTCCCTGTGCTCCTCCAAGGGCTTATTTATCGTTGGGAGAATCTTCGCGCCCTGTTAACTGGGACCTGCTGGGTTCCTCCTGCTGCCCCGCAGCAAGGCAGGCTGCTCGGGAGCGCAGGGCTCTCCTTCCGCCTCCCCGAGGTGTTATTCGGTGGTTTGGTCCTATTTTTGGTTTGTTTTTTATGAGGCTTGGGAGCGGAGTTTTGTTTAAAGCCCACTTTGAAGCCTGAATTAACCGTACTGGAAGTTATTTCCGTCAGCGGCAGCTGCTGCAGGC
>NW_010309435.1:497-8703 GCF_000700745.2 Antrostomus carolinensis
ATCTCAGCTTCGCGTCAGGGCCAGGAGGCCCCTGTGAACTTTGTGCCTTGTGGTTGTAGGAGCGTGTGGCCTGTGTGTATCTTGAAGGAATCCAAACGCTGTTAAACCCTGGCACTGCAGCACAATCTGCTGTGTGATTATTTTTTTTTTTTTTTAAATCAAGGGTTTGTGACATTATATTGAAGTTTAACAAGTGTGTGTTTTTGACTTTTGCTCATACAAATGTGTATGCAATTTTTAATATGATTTTAGGAGAAAAAAATCTGCCTGAAAATATGAAAATGCAAGGGGAAATTAACTTATTTATACTTCACATTTAATTTTGTTATTAATTGGGCAGTGAGAAGTTCTGCAATAAATTGGTTAAACTGTTCAAGAATTTGTTTTCTAAAATGTGAATATGGTGAGAAAAAAAATAGAAGTCCTTATAATATCATGTTAGTTGTCTGAGTTAATGCTAGTGATAGTTCAGGAAAGCTACTGCGTTCAGTCCTGGCAGAACAAGACTACAGGCTAACCAGAAGACATGCCTGCAGTGAGAACTCAGGCATGAAACTGTCTGTGAAATTTGAAAGAATGAAAGAATAATTTTTTTTTCCCCTACATTTTTTTTCCTCATAAAGCAAGCAAAGAATTTATTTTCCCTCAGCTGTTTGAAAAGAGGGGAGAAGGATTTTCTTTTTTATGGAACTGTAGATGGTATCAACCCAGCTTTGGCTTGCAGCAGTATGCTCCTTTTAGTTGTATGTGGAATGTAGGTTTTTTTACTGTTCCGAATTCCAAATCCATCTAATTGGTGGATTTACTAACAGTTCAAAAGAGCCAAGCTATTAATTGTCAAAGGCCATTCTTCCAAGTCAGCAGAGGACGGTGTGAGCAGAGCAGGGTTAATAACAGTAGTTCTGTGGTGTTTGAGCACTGCCCATGCTGTACCAATAACAGACAGAGACCATTAACTTTCCCAAAACAGGAGATGCAGCAAAGAGTGCCTGGAAGGTGTGCCACGAAGAGGCAAACACTACCTTACTCATACAAACGGCCATTGCATACTTGAGCAGATTTTTCTGGGGTTTTTTTGAATAGTTGTCTTTGTATATAGTGGACGTTAACTAGTTTTTATTTCTTGTGTAAAAGTAAAGACTTAATTTGTCTCATGATTAAAGCCTCAGACTTTTTTGGCACAGTCTTTGAGCATCTCTTTCTATCTCTTCTTAACAGTCTTTCCAGAAGCCTCTTTCATTCATAACATATTCTAAAACATGAATACCCTTCCCAAGCAGTCTTTCATGATGCAATTTTATCATGGGTCAACTTGATATCCTAGGTTTTCCATTATTTTACATAAACATACAAATGAAAGGCACTTATATTCTTTGTCTGTGACACTGGAGTTAATCAGCCACAAAAGTATCAAGCTAAGCCATAAAATAAAATTACCCTTGTGCTCTTTTCATCTTTATCCTGTGAGTGTGTACTGACTTTGGAGCAATTATTTAGGATTTTCATTAGTATAAAGGAGGGCAAAATTGGAGCTGTGGATTTTAGAACGTATTAAGCTACTTAAGTCAATAGGAGTTGGCCATTGATTTTAATAGGGCTGTTTTTTCATCCAGAAACATTAAGTGACTAGATAGAGCTTGTAGTGCTTGTTTCAGAGTGCCCAAAGTCAGTTGAGCTGGACATATTAATTAAAAGTTCTTAGCAATTCAATATCATCAGCGAAAAGATTTTAAAAAAAGAATTTAAAAGTTTACAAAATGTTGATTGCTGCTTTTACCATGTATTTGTGTTCATACACACATTCATAAAAATCTGGTATGTGTATGCCTCATGTATGAATTTGTTATTTTAGTATCTGTTAACCTTAGGAGTACTTGATGCAGCTGCCCCTTACACAGTCCCTATATAATGAGCAAAAGAAAGGGCCCATGTTGTTCAAAATTACTGTTTTTTTCCTTTAGCTGATTTTTTTTTGTGTGTGTATGCACGTAAGGGGTTTTGTTTTGTTTTGGGTTGGGCTTGTTTTGCAGGGGGCGTGGTGTTTGGTGTAACCTGTAACACTTTTTGCCAATTTAGTTTGCTTGGAGGTTTTTTTCACAAAAATAAAAAAAAAAGTAGTCTTTTTTAGAGAATGGACTCAGTTGTCTTATGTCCATTGTTTCAGTATCTGCTGAACTGTATTTCAGACTGTCTGCAGAACCATCTTTTTTTTAATTGAAGATTGCAGTACATTTCTTAGGTGATGGAAAGAATAAGCTGACTAGAAGGTAGAGGCAGGAAAAACTTTGTACTCTGTACCAAACAGCATGCTGCTTGCTGTCCTTTCGTTAGACTGGAGAGTACAGGGTAGTTGATTTTCAGCCTTGAACTCAAACCGTAGTAAATGGATAGCAACATAGAAGATCAAGAGAATTAAGTTTGAAATTTTCTGGCCCAATACCTTCTGTCAGGTGTGGCTTTCAAGGAGCTTCTCTTGACTTAGAGTGATGTCATGAACAGCAGGATTTGGTTCTTTGTCTTCACTTACCTGTTCTTGTCTTGCTAGAGTAATGCTTGACATACTGCTTTCACATTCTGCAGCTTTTTGAGGACCTTGTGCTAGGCAGGAACCAGTCAGGTGAGTTTAAGAAATCCTTGATATAGGCTGAAAAACATTGCAGATTTAAGAAAAGGGGGAGAAAACTCAAGACTTGCCGCACTTGCATTTGTGGTCAAGCTATAAATACTAGGATATACAGCCTAACACAATGGGGTCTTTATTTATGTTAGGTGTTCCCACTTAACTACTCTTTTAAAAATCAATGGCTTGTTCTCGTTACAGCCTTACTGCATTAACTAATGTTTGCAGCCCAAAAAATTTACACAGCTATAAAGTAGAGGCGAACTTTCTTCAATGAGGACACATTTTCTGCAAGGCCTTTTTCTGCAGGATTTAAGATTTGGTTGTTTCTTTGTTATTTCTTATCCTTCTCAACATGCAGATGTAATTGTTATCTATGAAAAGTTGTCTTTGAGAGGACAGATATGTATGTTGCCTCTGTTGCTAGATAATCATTCTAAAAGCTTCGGAGAGAGATAAGTATGCTGTGTTAAGATGGTTGCAACTATCCAGTCATGTCACCTGGAAGGCAGCTCAGATAGATATGCAAGTTATTTCCAATTGATGAAACCCCTTTTGTAGCAACTGAGAGCTGGAGTAGGCGACATGTAACGTGTTCCTCAGCCAGCATGTTACTGGAGAGAGTGCAACAGCAGCCTAGGACAGGGTCCTGTTAAAAATATCTTTCTGTTCAAACTTCAGTTGTCAAAAGGTGCTGTGGTGGTTGTTTTTTAACCGTGTTTTCTTTTTTTTTTAAATGGGTTTCCATGTCACAGCTGCTTTGGCTTCCAAATTTGTATACCAGAAGTTCAATAAGTTGGTCAAGGTTTGATGCGAGAGGGGAGATGGGAAGGGAGGAGGTTAAGTGGTCTTTCATTAAGTTACCATTCTCTTTCTGATTGTCTGTGCTCACTTACACAGACTGGTCTTGGTGAATAGGACCTATTTCAATTAAAATATCTAGTGAGATGGATTTGTATGCCAGATAAGGCTATGTAGAATGATCATGCTGAAAGGTTACTTGGAATAACAGGCCAAATTCTGTACATCCAAAATTCTGTATTTGCTTACATGCAAATTTGTACTGTATTGTATCTGTCTTGTGTCCAGCAGAAAGACAAGTCTACTAGCAGTGGTAAAACAAGCTGACCTTCCTGAGACACCTACTGATTATTATAAGGCAGCCCACCTTTGTGTTAGAAATATCTTATATAGCTGAAGTTTTAATTAACAAATAAAAATAATCTACATCTTGTTTATTGTATTATTATAAAAACTGTTGATAACTTTATATTTCCTATGTTTTAATTTTAACAGTTGTGTTAACCCTTATTATTCATATGCAGAGGATCAGGCACGTTTATGGTCAATGATAACTTTCATTACAAAGACTGCTTTCAGCTAGAGTAGACTTAAGTCTAAAATTAGGACATTTGGGCCCTAATACTTGATGTAAGTGTAAAGCTGTGCTCCAGAGAGTACATTACCTCATAATGGCTTTAGATTGCTTTAGAAAATTGATACACTCATTATCTTGCTAGTAAGATAGCTATAATTTCTTTCCATATTCGCAAGACTTACTTTATTAGTGTTTTAGAAATACAGGGCATATACTGATATAAAAGGACACAGTTTTGAAGTTGGTGTAGTTACCCTTTTTCATAGGAGCTACATGTATCCGAGAATCGGGTAATTTGTGAGTCTTTGTACTGTAGTAGAGAATTACATATTCTTACATTGTCTTAATTTAACTACAGGATACTTGGTGCTTATCTAAAGCAACATCCTCAAAAATGGATCACTTGTCAAAGTGGTGCACACGATATCATCCTCTTCAGGCTTTGGAAGAAAAATGCATACAATTTGTGCTGTTCATGGTTATTTCTGTTAAGTAGGAAGCACTCACTTAGAAAGTTGTCACTTTTTTTTTTTTAAAGTCTGAGGGGTAAAAATGCTACCCTCTAAAGCATTTGGATATAATTCAGTAGCACAAGGGCTTTTCTTTCTGTAACTGAAATACTGGGAAGCTTTTTTAAGGTCATGTGCTGAATGGTTAAATTCACCATGGCATTACTATTTGTTGGAAGGCTTTATGATATGAAGGAAACTTGGTAAAGTCTTAGTGGTAAAAAGTATTTGATTTGTTCATGCACTTTACCAATACACTTCTCTGAATGCTTTATTCTGTTTAAAAAAAATGCCTTATTACAGAAGGTCCCCAAAACACCAGTTATAGACATCTCTTAAGGCTTGTTCTAGCTCTCTCTAGTGAAACTGTCTTCATCCCTTTGATATGGTCGTTATATTCCCATTAGAACAGGGGGGGTTTGTGTTTGGTTTTTTGTTTGGTTGGTTTTGTTTTGGGCTTTTTTTTAGGCACAATAATAATGACATTCAGGAAGGTTGGTCAAATAACGTGTGATTTCCTGACAAGATGTGCTAGTGATACCAAAAATTAATAGAATATTTTCTTGTAAAGTTGCTTTCTATGTAATCCTTACGGTAGCTAGAATTAATAAAAACTTGATGAGATAAAAAGTTATCTAATTATCCCCTCCTATTAAAGTATAAAATTAATTGCATGCTTGTTTGGAAAGGAGCTTCAGGACAGGCAATTACTAAACAAAATAATCAAGTCTTTATACTCATTGTGCCTTACCCTTGTCACACACAGTGAATATTTTATTATTAGCAATGATGTTCGTTATGGAAGATCGTTCCAAAATGGACAGTGCCATTGTGCCAGGCACTGTAGCTGGGAAAGCAGACAGGTACTGCTCTGAGTAGCTTCTAGTCAAATAGACAAAGCCTGGGAGGAATAAAAATCAATCCCAATAAATAATACGATGTTGGTTAATTCACAGCACTACTAACTTGCTGAAATTGCATGTTTACTGCATCTGTCAGTATGTTGCACTACTAACATGGTAAAATAATACACACAGACACGCACATTGAATCCCTGCATATTCAAAGGAAACCATTACAGTCTCTCCTCTCCTTGTTTCAGGGTGTTCCATAGATAAGATTCCCGATATTCAGCTGTAGCTTTATCTAAGTAAATAAACCACAAAAGTGAGTTTTAACTGACTTTGCTGATTGCGTTATTTAAGACATTGTATCATTTGCATTGAAACCATACAAGACTTCTTGTATTGTTCCCAGTTTTTTTCACAACAAGTGGGATTTTTCTGGAGAAAAACAGAGAATCTGATTACTCCACTTTAATTACATCAGGTTGTGTTGGGGTTTTTTTGGTCAGAGTGCTACATATGACTTGAATCTTAATGCTGAGTGAAAGTATTTTAACATTTCCTTCAATAATTGTTATTAATTCAGTTGCCTACTTCTTAATTATTAATCCTAGAGTTGCTCATATTCATTCTTAAACTTAGCTGTGGTTAAAAAAGACCCAGTTGGGATTGGAATCAAATGAGATTTTTCTTTTCAATTCAATGGCAGCAGAATCAAGTCTTCACTCGTTACCATTCTCCACTGTTACTGCCTTTTTTTTATTCATGGCTCTTGTTTCTTCATGGCTTCAGTTCTTAAGGAAATTTATGGACCAGCGGTCCTGATACCAAGACCTGTGGCACTCCCTGCTATTAATCTTATCCTGTAATAAGAATTGGCTGTTTATTTCTTCCCTTTGTTTCATGTCTCAACCATTTATTTTTTTTTTTACTCTGTAAGGACTTTGCTTTTCACCCATAGTTACCAAGTTTCCTTAACAGCCTCTTGTGATGAACAAAATGCCACATCTATAAATCTTTCTGTCTCAATTCATCCACCATTTCAGTAGATCTGACCTTGAGAAGTTGTACTTGAGCTTTGAGGGCCTCCAGATATTTAACTTCTCTCATGTACAAAATATGGCCATATTCCAGGCAGCTGTGCGTTTGTAGACAGCGGAACAAAGCAGTGTCCTCTCCTAACCTGCCTAAACCTGCTGAGCTTCTGCCTTCCTTGTGAACTTCACTTGCTGCCAGTCTGGTGGTGTTTTATTCTTTAAGAAAGACCAGATGCTGTACAAATGTTGTTTGGGCATCTGGGGCAAATTTTTTGCTTGTGTCAGAGTGTACACAGTACAGAAATGTTTTATTTTTTTTTTCTGAGGGAAATTGCTGCTTTGTCTCTGCTCTTTGTGCACCTACAAATCTATGAGGTCAGCTTTTTATATCTTTGCTGGGGATTTTACCTTATTTATATTTTGACATATGAACTGTGATTTAATAGCAGAAAGGTAGCTTCCTTTCTCATGCTTGGTAATCACACTGGTGCTGATGTGATACGGATGAATTTTAAATATCCATCACTAAGTCTAAGTAATAAAAAACAAATGTAGGTTTTTATCACTGTTTAATAATAAAAGCCTTTATCAGTATAAGCAGAGGTACTTTATGTATATGCTTTTAAATTTTTTGTTGCCATTAGTGCTTTTAAATTTTACAGGCTTAATTGCCTACTAGATGAACAAATTATTTGTACCTAGTTTGAAATGAACAGAGAAACAAGCTCCAGTGTATTTAACTTTTGTCTTTCACCATGTTTCTGTAATGTAAAAAATGATACCAAACTCTGTGAGGGGGGAAAAAAGAAAGTGGACTTTTATCTTTCAACCTTGATGTAGCAGATTTTATTAATCATACCTTTGTTCTTTGCCAGAGCTCCCTAGCATAGTTTTGGCAGCATTGAATGGTGATGTCACATGCTGCTGTAACCTAAATTGTAGTAGTTCCTCATGCCTCCAAATGAGGAAGGGGGAGGTACTGATTCCTAAAGCTTCTTCAGTTCTTCTGATATTTATGCCAAGTACCTCCAGCACAGAGGGAGATACAAAATCCTCATTACAGGAGGAGAGGGGAGAGAAAGGGGAAAGCCATCTTTGTGGCTTTACATCAGTTTCATAACTGTAAGCTCTGTTCCCCAGGCTGAACACCTGAATGGAAGTGCTTTGCATTCTGATATATGCTATTCTAAAGCTGAATGTACAATGTGAGAGGAGGGCTACAAGAAATGTTGTTTGTCTTGGAAACCTTGAGAAAACATATTTTAAGTTCTTGGATGATGTAGAAAAACCCCCAAAAACATTTGATCAGAAACATTCTTTATTGTTTGCTTTTAGTTTGCAGTACAGATAGCTGCATTGCTGCTGTCCTTTGAACTCATGATCACAATTAGTTAGCAGTGGGACGCTGCAAGTCTCGGACCTTGCAGTGCCACGTGGTATTGCAGGAGTAGGATCTTGCAGTGATTCACAGTTGCACTTATTCTGCGAGTAGTCTCATAGGTATAAAGGGCACTGTTATGTCAAAAGTTAGTCATCAACTTGAATGTCATCTTGAATTAGGATCTTACGATTAATTATTGTACACACGATTAATTATTGTACATACATTTTCATCCTGTAAGCTGCAAGTCACTATAAATTGCAGTTCTCTATAATTTTTTCTATTATATTATCTTTACAGTGTTCTAAGTGTTTTTGAATTATTGGTCTCATGGTCAACTACATTTTTAAAAATTACTATCTCTACTTAATTTTATGCTGATTATGCCTAACTGTAAATTATTTACATAAGTTTTAAGTCAAACTTTTACAGCAGG
>NW_010309435.1:8724-51024 GCF_000700745.2 Antrostomus carolinensis
TTGATTTTTTTTTTTTCCTTTTCATTGTTCTTTTTGTGGAAATTGTTTGGAGGAGGAAAAATTATCACAGGTCTGCGTATTTCCAAATGCTTAATGTTGTTAATCATTTAATGGAACCTTTATCAGATAGACCAGCTTAAGGAGATGTATTAAGGGGGGAGGGAGGGTTATAACATTAATATATTTATTCAGTCTATTCATCTGCTGTACATAGTACATATCCTTATTAGTTATGAATTTAAAAGTTTTATCAAGGTATGATAAAGACTGGAAGTAATTTCAGTTGAGTTAACAAAGGGAATAGAATGAAAATCATTTAAAACTGGTTCACACCAGCAATTCTTCGTGCACTATTAACTGCTAGGATCTAGTCACAAAACATTATTCTGAGGAGAAAAGGTTTAGTGAACCCTAGAAATTGGATTTGATTTATGCCAGAAAATCTGCCTTTTCACTGCTTGAGATTTCTATGGAAGGAAGCCACAGTCTTTTACCAAATGGTTTCTAAGGTAACATCTTATAGCAGAGCATCTGAAACCAATTTGGTTGTTAATGAGAAATAGTTCTCACGGTGGTGGGAAAGTGTGGGGTGAAAGAAAAGGCTTCAAGATTTGGCAGTCTGTAAAGGCATTTAAATAAATGTGTGTGCTGCTGCTCTGCTTATGAAATTTCTACATGGATTACACATTCGTAATTGCCTTTCAAATGTATAGATCACTTCCCAGAGTTGTCCTTTCCTATAAATTTAATTGAGAAGTTCTGCATGATAAATGTATTTGTATACACAGCTGAATAATTTAAATAGCTGGCATTTTCCAGTGGATAGCTCTTCACTCCTATAGAAACAAATATTTGCATTTTTGGGGTGATAGTGTAGTTTTGCTGCCAGAAATACGTTAGTGAATTGGTGTTATGTCAGAGCCACAGCATCCCACTGGTGATAGGTGCTACTTGCAGACTTTCTGGGCTTGTGAGACACATCCGGAGAAGTTGCTTTTATAGCTCCTTTTCTAAAGTTCTGACTAGATAACTGGTAGATCAGCGATCAGAGGTGTACCATCATTTTACAGTAGATGATCTGAATATCTTTGACAGTCAGAGCCCCTTTGGGATGGAGGGAATAGAGTGCTTCTGTCAACAATGGCTCATTGCCATTTCTTCCTTCCTCTTGGGAAGAGAGAAAACTCGCAATTCTGGCTTCCCTTTCCCTCCATACAGAATAAACATGTAGTGGCTCTCTCCTACCCTTTTGCATTCCAGCAAGGCTGTGTTCCTCCATTCTGTTCCTTGGTGCCTGTATAGACTTGTCTGAGTGGAATTGCAGAGTTTCAAATCATGCTTGTCTAGTTTTCTTCCTTATGTTATTGAATTCTCTAAGCTTATTCTAACCAAGTCACACAAGAAAAACAGTCCCAGAGTGACCCCTTTGCTCTAAGCAGTGGGTCATATTTAGCAAAAAAAATGAGAAACGTTAACAAAGTAAAACTTATATTAAAAAAAAAGTAGCTTTTACAGAGGCAAGAGAAACTTCATGATGTATTCTCTAGACTTTAGGTATGCCAGGTCTATTAACAATGTTTCATTAGCATAGTGATATTATTTAGGAACATGAAAACATTTAGTGTGACATTACCTGGTTTTCTGAGAGCAGCTCTAGGGAAGGTGTTGAGGAACATAATGGAAAGAAAGGCTCCAGGAGACAAATTAATGGAGAAGATCTTTCTGATCAGTTGGTAGTTGGCTTGAACACAGCTGTGTTTGGTTTGGGTTTTTTCACTTTATTTTAATAAAAGCACTGAATATACCAAATTATTTAACTGTTGTGGCTAAAGGGAGAACTTTTCTTGCCCCATCTCTTGCCTGAAATTTAGTGTTTTTTCCCTCAGGGGAGTTGCTCAGGTTCATGAATAATTCTAAAACTATACACTTTTTTTTTTTGGCCATTTAACAATGTGATCATATGAATGGTGCAGGAGGAAGAAGTAAGACTGTAAGAAGGGACAGTAAGTAAGGATTGCCCACCCTTGAGCCGTTTCATAGAAGAGGCATGTGGTTTTGTGAATAAATTGGCAATAAACCTTGAAATGTGTTATATGTTCGTTTGCTGTCTGTATAGGCAACATGTTATGTTTTATCATAAAAATTTGCTCATAAGGAAAGTAGTGAAATCAAACTGTATTGACACCAGAAACTTTAATATATTATTAAGAAGCATTATGTGGCCATAATATTGAAATAATAGAAATACAACTAATAGAACAAGATATTTCAAGCCTGTTAGGGTATACAGTGCCATACAGACACAATGAGCATGTCAACATTGATAAAAGGGTATTTGAGATTCTGCTTTTGAGTTCTTTTCTCAAGTGATTACTCGGAGATAAGAAAATCAGTAAAGGAATGGGTGTTTTTATAGGTGGTTTTTTGTCAACTGCTTAAATTTAGTACTGAGTACCGATGTTAGAAGATAATTAATCCATGATATGATCTCTAAATATCCTGGCTGTGGTTTCACTAACAGGAACTCTTCTAATGTAAGTGATTCCATTGATTTCAAGTAGCCAAAGTTATTTGTATCACAGAACATTTTTGTATATTCAGTTAAGTAATGCTTTCACATTTCACAAAGAACATGAAGACACTCCTCCACAAAGGGAGGGAGAAAGTAGGTCCTGATTCTCTTTTGAAAAGCTGTTGGTGCCTTGGATCTCTGTCTGTAGTTCTACAGCTTCCGTGAAGGAGAACAGAAAGTTTAATGAGGCTGAGTCAGCTGAGATGGTGCATAAAACTGGAGGGGGAGGGTAGCATTTTGATTTGTTAGTTTTACATTTTGGTGTGATACTATTAAACAATTGAAGTTTAAAAAAAAAAATCATTTAGTGCATCAGGACTGTTGTTCATTTTTAGGCGTAGAAAATGAGATTGTTCCCTCCAGACTGATCTCGGTCTCTTATTTCCTGTGAAACAGGTGTGTGTGCCATCACTGAATGAGGAACAATAACAAAATTATTCTGAATTCTCCATCTTTCCCACTCTCTCCCTTTAACATAGAAGGGTTAAATTTTTTTTAAAAAAAGTTGTTTGTCCTAGATGTTCTTACTGAAATCCATTATGCATGAGAAGAGTCCTGAGTCCATTTGCAAGACCTCTAAATGAACTCCATTCATTCTGTGCTTCGAAATGTCCATTCAGCCAGAAACAGACACAATAGTTACAACCTCATTTATTTGGCACCAATACCAGCTTATTAAAAGTGAATGGATTGTTACAAAAGAGTATAGTAATTTTTCTATTTTAGTTACATAATTCTTTACTAAAATTCTTTTAGGATCTGAATAAATAATAATTGCATATACGTTCTTTGCCCAGAGTTGCAATGTAGCAGCATTGCATTAATCTAAAATTCTTGAACATTCATGAAGATTTCGAAATAGCTATTTTGAAAATGTAAGTCAATCTCACTTGACTTATTTTGATGTAAAACAAGTTATCAGGACATTATTTGTAGATGACTCAGAAATCAAGCCAGTTATTAATCATAATTAATGGCTATGGAGGGGAAAAAATTAAAGTTTTGTCTTTTAAAACATTAAAACTTTGTTTACATTTCGAAGGTAAAATACTTATGATGCACGTGTCAAAATTGTAGGAAGATAGTATTACAAATTAATCACTCTGAAATCCACGAAGATAAATCAAGAATTCAATACTCCACATTTTATCATGAACGTAAAGCGGGGATTGTCCCATTGTGATCAGCAGAACATCATGATCCTCAGGTGTACGTGTGTGGTATCAGACCGTGTTATATCTTATTTTAAATGACTTTGACTGTTGAGCAAGATCACGAGGGTATCATTTGCTTTCCTTCTAAGATTGAGAAAGAATGAACAAAAATGATAAGCATTTAGGAGAACCTGGCTTGCCTTCCATGCAAGTGGGACTTCTGTAAGTTCTCGGTCTTGCACGCGTTGTTGTGATGTGTGTGAGGAAGTCATACAGACTCCTGGGGGTGTCCTCTCTCCAGTTCAGGTGTGGGAGGTGCTGAGGATGAGTCTAAGGTAACTGTGTGTGTTTTCATTTGTTTTCTCTTTCTGACAGTCTGGGTGGCTGTATACATTTGTTAATTTCATAACGTCCAAACAGTGTTTGATGTAGAAATAAATATTATGGAGGGAAACAGCAAATAAAAATTTCGCTTCATATTATTGTTTGACCTGGAGTCCTTTAGTTTGATTCAGCAGTGGCTGAAGACCCTCTTGTTGTTAACTGTCAGACTGCAGGGACCCTTCTGAAGTTAGTGATGTAGCCATGTGCATGACGACTAGTGTTTATAGCAGTAGAGCCTTTAAGTACTAATCATCATCTTAGAAGGTGGCTTTGGTAGCTGGCTGGAACTGACAGAGCATTTCCTCCAGCAAACTGTAGAAAATACTGTTTGTGGGAAGCGTGTGAGTGAGGGTGAATGGGTGAGGGGCTCATGGCAGGAAAAACAGCTAGCAGGAAAGGGTAAGTAGAAACATCATCCTTCTTGCTCTCAACCAGTTCTTTATCTGGCAGTCCTCCTGCTGGTTGCTTTTCCTGCTGAGTCTCCTCCTCCTTCCGTCCCCTTGTCATGCAAAATACACACCCAGTGAATACCTACACAATGAGAGTTAGAGTACTTTGTTACTGCAGCTCCCTGTATGCCCATTCTGTAACTCTTGTGTAGGAGTCCATTGTTTTGGTTACTGCTGAGCTTGACGTTATGTGAATTGCACCTGTGGCATGGCCCGGTCTGGGGTTGTACAATGCAGTAATAACATGAAGCTACCAGGAGTTCAACAGCATAAAGGTTTCAGGATATGCTTTCTGCAAAGTAAATTGCTTTTTTAAGTTATATTTTATTTCTTATTGTTAATATTTTAATCTGTAAATGTCATCTTCCTATACGAAAATCAAGTGCCATTTTCTATAAAGTATGTTTTCTCTTTGATGGTTTTCAGCCTGACTTCTGAAATCACTTCTTTACAGTTAAATGCTATTGATAATTGATTTTGGTGGAGTTATTTCTAATCAGCATCAACATTCCAGCACTTTATGTATTTTCCCAGGCTAGAGATCTGTCAGTACCCATTTACTATTAGGAAATGAAAATTGAATAAGAAGGTTCTGTAACAATATACAAAAAAAAAGGAAAACAAAAATTAAAATCAGTTATCAAGAATGTCCCTTGTAATTCACTACTGACAATTCACTTCTGACTTCATCTGTTTAGGTACTTCCCACCAGGGTGGCTATTCCCATGGTGCTGTGGTCCATGCCTTACAGAAATGCGGCATTCGTCATATTGACACGGCAAAAAGATACGGCTGTGAATCTCTCCTCCAAAAAGCCATTGAAGAGAGCGGTGTGAAGCGAGAGGACCTCTGGATAACTACCAAACTGTGGCATAGTGATTATGGCTATGAAAACACAAAAAAAGCCTGCTTGGAGTCATGTGAAAGACTTGGTGTTGAGTATCTTGGTATGAATCTTTACATATAGCTCATTTATTGCACCTTCTGAGTGAATATTTGCAAAGATGAATTAATTCCTGAAAGGAACAATGTAGTACAGCTAGATCACAGAAACCAAATTCTGCCTTTATTTACACATTTGCAGATTTCTGCTTCTGTTTGTTCTCTAAGAAGTTCACATGCATGTAATTGAGAGTGCAGGCTTTTTCCTTGTTGCAAATGTTTTAAAACAGATCAAGGTATGTTTTGTAAATGTACGTTTAGTTGTTAAATTGATTGGAGGAACCAGTACATGAGTTTTATATATTTTGTTAAAAAAGCCTGAAACCTATGAAACAAGGGTTCATAAACTTTACAATAATTTATTGGTAACGGGGTGACAAAAATACCTAATTTATTCTCTGGTCTATGAAATCTCAAGGAATGGGAGTCCTTTCTGAAAGTTATTTTGTAGGTCTATTAACTTCCAAAATTCTGAATAGTTGCCTTTGGTTTGGTCTGTCTGCTGCAATATACTTTGGGGAAAATGTTAGAAATATCTACAAGACTTTAGAAGACTAAATTTAACTAACACTGAATTAAGACATACACTTTTAAACTTATTCTGATCATAAACTTCTTGTAGTCAAAGATGTGATATTGTCACTCCCTTATTAGACAGGCAAAGAGCTGCAGTAATCACGCCAATTCTTTGTTACAGGTCATAGGAGATGTGTTACCTGATAAAAATAAACATGATTTTTTAAAAATGCTTTTGCTTCTTCTTCCCTAGCTGGAACAGTGAAAAGACAGTGGAGGTAGAGGAAGATGAATTAAACGTAATCTAAAATAATGACACTGGTGGAGATAGTTTTTATGCTCATAATCAAGGAATAATTGACCTAACCATCAGACATTATCTGTCAGTGTCCCGAAAACCTCATTTTACTTCTCTTTTCTCATGCTGTCTCCCTGTTACCAATAAATAAACTTTAACAAGAAAATGAACAGCTTTTGTGAAGTACAGATTTTGCAGAATTAATGATATATAGTGTTAATGGCACCTGTATGCTGTATATACTGGCTTTTTTGTTTGGGTACTTTGCAAGATGAAGGGAAAAATCCTGTATCTGTTAAAGAATGAGATATTTGTATGCACATCTTTGGCTCTGTTCTTTCTGGAAATGTATCCCTTAACTTCCTGGACAGGTACAGAATAATGCAAAATGAATTAAAATCTCCTTTTGTCTGTCCCATGTAAACACAGGTCACTGCAAGGAGACTTTCATACACAACGTTTCAAGCCCTGACTTTTTCCTTTAAATTGAGAAATAACATGTTTTCTCCTCTCTCCTTTCTGCTTTTCATGTTTTGTGTTTGCTTTCTTTTTTTCTTCTGCTTGCTGTGGCACTGGTGCTGAATGTTGATGAAGGAAAACTTGACTCACTTCCAGGAAATCATTTTCGGTGATTCCTTTTAGTACTGTGATTTGCTTTTATTTTCTCGGGTAGTAGACTAATTAAAGTAGGTGCTTGCACAAATACACAGTTTACATATTGCTGCTAAGCAGGAATATGTGAAACAAGGGAAAAAATATCTGAGAGCAAGAAATGCACAAATACTGTCACCATGCCAGTAAATCCTTGGACTGGCATAAACAGAACTTCAGTTTGTCACATATGTTCAGCTCTGAAACCTCTTTTGCTCATATTACTAAGACAAATTAAGGAGTCTTACAACTGTCTGTGCAATTTGCCTCCATACCAGATATTTTTTTTTAATTTTAAATACCCTCGCGCACCTTCCCTCCTTCCTCACCTTTCTTCCAATGATGTGGAAATGTCTGAAAAATTTATAAAGCTCTTCCTGAACCACCACTTAGTCTGGCATAGTGACCTAAATCAATGCTGGCTTCAGCTTGCTTTAACTTGATGATTTGTAAACTGTGATGGCATAGGAAATGCTTCACATGCAATTCACTGATCTGTCAATGAGGATGGTGACCTCTGCAAGAAGGATGGGATGGCAAGTGGAGTAATGGTTTTGGCTGCTTGAGTTTAATCTCTGTTGGATCAACTCCACAGACCATTTTATTTAAACACCATATGATCTGCACTCGTGTGGAAGAGATAAGGTTTGAGTTCTGTGTTTAGTGCTATACATGCTGGTGAAGTTGACCATTAGAGGAGGTGCAATACATGGTGTGTTTCCTGGGGTTCACATAAAGCATCATGCTCCTGTCTGAAAGCACCCAGCTGGAAGGTGCTATTGGAAGGTTTTTTAAGCAAAAAGTGTCAGTATCTTGAAACATGAACTTTTCAAGTGTTTCAAGAATGCTTAGAGTAAGAGTTTTTTGTTGGAAATCTTGAGAGTTGTCACAACTCTAACAAAAGTAACTGGAATGCAGAAGATTGGTTTGAAAATACAGTTATAAGCTTGTAGAACTAAGCTTAAATGTCCTAGCTCTGTTTTCGTTCATACCTGCGTTTTATGTCCCTTTTCTGCTGGCCAGTATATGCCATAAAGAGGACATTAAATCTATGATAAGAAAAGATCTGGTAATAACAGATAAAGTTGTGTCCAAGCTTATTTAGGAAAGTAAATTCTTTAGTTATAAGCATGTGTTAAAGCTGGCAGTTTATCTGTGAAATAGGACTGTGAAAGAAATCAGAATTTCCTGATTTTATTACATGATATTAACCAAATGTGTGGTGGTTTGCAGCATTTCCGTGAAGATACATGGTTCATATAGAAAATTGAAAGATCCTAAATAATATACCTGTAGACCTTTATGTTGGAGGTAAAGTTAGTAATTCAGAAGACTACAAAAAAAAAAAATAAAGCTGTAGGAGCCCTGGCAGCTAAATGTGCAGCTCTTAATTTTCTTGAGGATCCTGATGGGCTACACGGTCCATCCATGCAGACTGAATTACGGACTTGGGCAATAATTTAACAGGAATTGCTAAGTCTGTGCATTAGCAGTATATAGGATGGCAGCTGTTGAAACAGCTGAACTGCTGAAAGCAGTTGAAGCTTTTTAAGAGAAAAAGTATTTTGTGTAAAATACTGTTATGAAGCCTTTCGATAAACATTTTTTGGGCAAACGGTATAAGGAGAGCAGTGTTCCAGGATTTTTATTTGAATCAGTAGATTATATATCCATGAGAAGCTGGAAATTTGTATTATTTGTGGGCAGTGGTTGTAACAGATATTCTGTTCTTTGCATTTTCTAAATGTGGTCCTTAACTAGCAGTCACAGTAAACCAATACGAAATGGCAGCAAATCATAAAGGTTTGGCAGTAGCAGAATACATTCCTTGGGATTTGAATCAAACCTCCAAAGTTACTTCTTCTTGAATGTGATTTGTGGGTTACCAAATTCATCAACAATTTTATTTTCCTTTTGAGTGTTCTGGTGTGTCATGTTCATGCAAATTTAGCCTATCACAAATCCCCAGCTGGAGCTGGACAAATGTTCTATCGGCATATTCTGTGTAACAGATTAATCACATGAATGATGATAATACATCCAGTTCAGATTACATATGAATTCAGAACACTTTGGAGGTTACTTCACATTGATCCTTGTTCCGATAGAAAAGAAAAACAACAACAACAAAAAAGGGTGGGTGGGAGAGAAAAATACATCATGTGCATACTAAGTGCAGTGATAAAAGCGGGGAAAATACAGTCATAGAATGGTTTGGGTTGGAAGAGACCTTAGAGATCATCTAGTTCCAACCCCCCTGCCATGGGAGGGGGCATCCACAACTTCTCTGGGCAACCTGTTCCAGTGTCTGACCACCCTCACAGTAAAGAATTTCTTCTGAATATCTAATCTAAACCTCCTCTCTTCCAGTTTAAAACTGTTACCCTTCATCCTATCACTATAAGCCCTTGTAGAAATCATTGCATTCAGATAACTGTGCTGAGCGTTGAGAAGATATACTTTTGCTTTTAGGTTTGATATGAGCCAAGGTTTGTTCTTCAAAACTAGGTTTGTTGTAGTAAGTTTTGACCTTTTTTTTTAATATTGTATTAGGTATTTGTATAGAATTGCAAACCTCTATTTTGATGAAAACATGCTGTTGGCTTTTAAATGTGTAAAATGTCCCTGCACTTCTAAGAGGAACTGTGTTGATTGTAGGTGCTGCAGCCACTAAGAAGCAACAAACCACTCTTTCAAATGTCTGTGTGAAAGCAGTTCACATATTAATTTTAGTTTTCCTGCAGCACTGTGTTTTGACATTTGAATGAACTTCAGGCCCTCACTTACCACTGCACCACTACAGCTTGATTGACTATAAAGGATGCTATAAAAAGCTGGTAAATACAAAATCTGAGTGTGAATGTTTGGGGTTTTTTTTCTTGTTTCTCAGGTGCATCCTGATACTGATTGGGTTTTTTTGTTTTGAGTTCAGATCATTTAAAAAAAAATATGTTTGGAAGACATCTCAAAGTATTGATTAATCTATGCCACACTACAACGCACAACCACATCGTTCTCAACAGATAAAAATGTAGTCTCTTCTTAAAAACCTCTGGTGATAAAGTTAAGCATTTCTTGATTAATGGAACCTTAAGGTAACCATTAAATAATTTAAAACTAATTTCTTGCCTCCAAAATGAAAATAAGAGTGTTTGCATTCATGTAATCCCCCAGGAGGGGGAATATTTTAAGCAAAAGAAAGTATGTAAATGTGACAAATTAAGATGAAATTGTAGACCTTGGTTTGTGAGGTGCTTACTGTTTTTATTGGCCTACAGGTATTAGGGACAGTTTTATAACAATGCAGTAGAAGTAAGCAGGTCCTAATTTAAAAAGAACTATGCTTAGTTAATTTAAATAGAGTGACAGCTCCACTGCTTATTGCAGGGTGTGTTGTATTCCTTCTGCTTCTAGCTGTGCTGGGGTGGTTTGTGCATGGCTGGCCGAAAGACCATTTCACTCTTTATCCCTGAGATAAGGTACCTTTGCCCCACATCTTTTTGTGAACACTTCTTGCAGCCAGGAGGACTGCACTTTGTGATCCAATAGATGCTTTCTAGCCCTAAATGTGTATATTTATAACTGTGGAGTAATTTCAACAAAAAGCCTAAATTAAATTAAACATAAAAGGATGATATGGACATCACATACCTGATAACATCACCTTTCTAAAATAAAGGGCCAACAGCTAATCATTTTTCCATTGAAGAGGTTTCAGACACTAATACAGGGAAGGGTGATGTACTGTGTTTTTTAAATATTCCAGGCCAGAGATCTTGCAGTTATCAAATTTGTTAAAACTTCTTCTGAGAGTGCTTCAGTTTCTTGGGATGTGTAGAAAGCACCTTTGTATGTGGAAATCCATGGTGTAGCTCTTTCTGTGAATATTTGCAAACTGTGATGTCTAACTGAATATTCAGGCTTTTGTAAAAGTAGCTTTTGGTGAATTCCACTGAAGTAAATTATTATTTTTTATTGGTGCTATATGACATTTTTCTGCATAGTTAAGCAGTTCTTATTAGTCTGATTTGGAGAACATAAAAAGCAGCAATTAAAGATACGTAATTTTTCCATTTTTACATGAGGTAAACTTTCATAGGGTGTTTGTTTTATCCAAGCAAAAAATTTTGAATTCAAACATGGCAGTTTCTATGCAGTAAGTACCACCAATGGCATATATAATTTTGGATCAAAATGAACACTTGGTACTAGCAATTTCTAATGCTAATCCTTGGGATTGCATCTAATATAAATCAGTGGAAATTTTAAGAGACTTCATTGGCAACAGAATTAGACTAGTCCTGAGTTTTGAACATAACCTTACCAAATGCTTTAATCAATATCCCAATATTAGTTTTCACGTAAATGTCACAGAAATTGGTATTTATTCCAGTGTCATATATTAGTATTTATTCTTAATAAATACAGCTTCTTTCTTCATAGCAATTAGAGAAGGAATCATTTGCAGATCAGTGATGAACAAAACTGCATGTGGTTTTCTAACTCTTTTCCAAATTAGGGGTGGATTTATGTATATAATGGCAAAGAATGGGCAACTTTCACTTTAAATGTGACATAAATCCAGATGTTGCAAATCATTATATTTGAGTGATATTTTCTTGTCTGAGCAATTGTGTTTAAAAGTCTAAGGGCTTACTGATATCAGAAAGTGAAAATTTAGCTCCTTATTTTTGTGATACACCCAAAGTATTTTTTTCCTTGATATATCTGTGATGTATCTTACTGTACAAAATCCTGTACTCTTCTAATTAGATTCCTAGTGTAAGCAAAATACACTCTTTAACAGTGTTGTAATGATGTACCCAAATGGGAACTAGTGTATTAGAGCGAATTTCAAGTTACCTTTTCCTCTTAAATGAAGGTTGAATTTGTATTTATAGAGGTGGAAAGCTAATATACCATCCCAGTGGTATAGTAGTCATTAGTGCAATCCTTAAATGTGAATTAAAAAAAACTATGGCAAAGGATCTGTGTTTTCATAAAGATTTCCTATAAATTAATGGTGTAATGCATTCAAAGAACAAAAATGTTAGAAATGAGTCTTTTTTTTTTTTTTCTTTAATTTCTTAACTGGGTATTTGAACTGCCAAAAAAGGAATAGTATAAAGCACAATGATGCACATCTCCGCCATGCATTTATTTCCTTTTCCTGTTTTGTGTCAGACTAGTGTATGCAGCAAAGCCCAGCACCTCTGACTGGGATACCTGCAGTTACCTCTTTAATCTGCAGTTAGAATTTAAATAGAAATGTAATTTTTATCAAAACATCTCCTAAGTTCCTCATTCAGAATGTCTAGCAGTGTATACAGACTTATAAAGGAGTTATCCTATTATTTTTGAAATTTAGGTAATCTGATTTTGAATTCTGAGTCCAATACGTGTTAATTTATAATTTTTAATTTATGTTGGAAGTGCTTCCTTTTCCAGTAGAAGGATAGTCTTTTCTTGCTTGGAGACAACACAAAAAATGCTTTCCTGAGACAGCCAGTTCCAGTAGCTGCTTGGATAATTTCATCAGCCGTAAATCTTAATTGTGTTTTAAATTGTGCTAACATTTCATAATATTTAGTAAAGTGTAATTTTGTTCCCTTAAAATGATATTTTTAAAAATGCTTAAAAAAATTACAAATGCTGCCACAAAATTATAGCCAAAAAAAAAAAAAATTGCATGAAAGAATGTGCTGTAATTTTCAACAGAAATTCATAAATGGAAGTATTCTTTAGAAAGGAAAAAACCAAACCCACTGCTGAGGGTGTATAAAATATCTGTAGAACTGCCAAACATATTTATCTTCTATAAACTTAAAGCCTTGGAGCACTTCAGCAGTAGTCCGGTTGTAATTCCAGTGACCAAAATCCTTTTGATTTAAATGGGGCTTGTTATGTGTAGGAAGTTTATTAAGTGCATATGTGACCATGAAATTCTGATCACAGTAACCTAAACCTGTGGCACATATGTAACTTCTGCTACCTTTAGTTGTAAAAATGTTGTAGATTTCGTTTATGAAAACTAAATGGATGTATCCAGCACTGATCATGGAGTAGTAATTGTAACTGTTTTGATGGTAGTATGTTAGGGGCCATTATGGAGGGAAAATGCTGTTTCACATTATTTGATATATTTTTTTTTGGATGCTTTAATGAGCAGTGTGGTTATGTTTCTTTTTTAGATCTTTATTTAATACACTGGCCTGATGCACATGTTCCGGGTAAAAGCAATCGAGAGGTCCGAGCTGAAACCTGGAGAGCAATGGAGGAGCTCTATGAGAAAGGTGATATAATAATGAAAACCTATCTTGGCAGAAGGAATTATAGTGCATTTTGGGATTTGGGGAATTAATAGATGTTCAAAAACTTTATTTGAACTGGATGCTCATATTTCAGTGGGATTTGGCTGTGTGAGTTATGTGAATCTCTCTGGAAATTGCAGCGTTAGCATTTTGGTAAGTTAAATAAGAGAGCTTTGTGTTGCTTGTAAATAAAACAGCCAAATTCTGCCTGTGGGATTAATGATGGTGTGCGTACTTTCTTGAGAAAATTTACAGATTACATTGAAATGTATATGCCACTATAGAACATCTTTGTAGTAGCCTCCTCTGTTAAGTATAAATCATGCTAAGTTTTACTTTAGATTTGGTTTTTTAATTGTATGTTGCCATTTTCCAATTTATCATATGTTGTGGTACTTTATAGATCCATATGTGTTTTAGAAAAGGTCAACAGAACAAAATGGCTAGATGAACAAATACTCAGCTGCAGATTCTTTGGTACTAACTTTTGGTAAAAATATCAAAGAAGGGAGCTATTGTCTCAAGTTCTGATAACTGTCAATTTGATTTTTGGTGCACTGCAAACTTCAGTTTCTGTTAATAGCAACAGAAGAGTAGACCTCCCCAATCAAATTTTATTTTGTAGATCTAAGAGGAGGATTTTGCTCCTGAAGCATGCACTATTATTAGAAATGGTGTTGTAACAGAAGATCCTGTCTTGCAGTTCTTGGGCAATGTGGACCACCCTGTTTACAGCTTCAGAGAAGTTTTGTGGACAGGGAGAAGACTTCTTGGGTTAAGTAGTCTATCCGCTAACTCAGAGTTACTGAAATAGTGATTGTAGCGGGAGAGTTCTACGAAGGCAATTACAGGCTGTGTGCCACTACCAGTTTTATCAGAACAATAAATCAACCTGCTGTCTTATACTTCAACCCTTCAGTTACTTTTAGTCTGCTTCTGGAAACACAGAAGTAAATTATCTTTGATACATCTTTTGCTCTTGCTTTTTATATTAAGCATAAGGGAAGTTGCAGAAAGTGTTTTCTGCCATGTAAGGGATTACAACATTCAGTTTTTAAAGAAACACTACACCTACCTAATATTTCAAAGAATCAGTGACACTTAAGTCCAAAGATGGATGATTCAACAAAGTACTTCATCCCTTGAAGTTTTTCTGATGAGTATTTAAGTTAGTGCTTGTCAGTTGTGCTTAGATACGCCATCCCAATTTGCTGTAAACAGGTTGTATTTTCACCTTCTATTATTACTCCTGTCCTATTAACTTTATTCTGCTTTTCTATGTGTGTTTGTTGTCTTTCCTGTCTTACACAACTCTTTCTTTCTCTCTATATCTTCCAAATGGGAAAGACTGTGAGCTATTCAGTGGTCTTCCAGTAAGACACTGGGAAAACCATTACTGGCTTCACGGGCAGAGGAAAAATTAATTTTATTTTTTGCTCCTAGGTGTGATACCTCTTTACAGATGTCCAATGTTATATTTATTTTTCTTGCAGTTACATTTCTTCAACAGTTTTGTCAACTTGCATATTGCTACCCTCAGTCTTTTTCTGAATTTAAGCATTCTGTGGGCTCATGATTCATTTAGCTGAGTGTAAGTTTTCCAGCTCTGCTTGTCTAAATTGCCTCAGTTAGATCATCTATAGGGAAGGGAAAATTTATTAGTCTGGTTGAATCAAGTGCCTTAGAACATTAACCTCCACATTTTTGCTTTAAGGGATACAGACTCTGGATGTCCTGACCGTAACCACGTGTTACTGAAATGACAGGCAAATGCTAACCACTCTGGAGATGGAAATGCAATGATTCCCAGGGAAAATGTTAAATAATTTGTTTGCATGGTTAACCACTAGACTTTCCACTTAAGATTAAACACTTGCTGCATATCTTTATATGACTTGCTATGTGTTATGTAAGCAACATGTTAGCCTTGGTATGAATTGAATATAGGATTTGGTCAAAATCCCTACTTCAGGGGAAAAAAAAAAATAATCTGCATTTATTGTGGGGAAAAATCGTAAGTTCTATACTAAACAGGTGAGTTCTTTGTCTTCTCTGAACTTGACATTGGTTCAGGTAGTCATTGGTTCCTGTTTGCAGTCCTGCTATTTTTTTTTTTTTTAGGAAATGTTTATTCCAGAAAGAAAAACTAGTAGAAATTAAAAGTTTCACATTTAAAGATTGACCATTAAACTAATGATATGCTTCTGCAGTCAATTCAGAGAGAAAATATTGAAATTTTTCAGCTTGCTAGTGGGTTTAGCAACTAGCTGTGTCCACACTGAAGAGTTTCTGAAAGTGCAGTGACAATAAACACCATTGTCTGTAAAAAAAATTGGTTTCACTTATGGGACTGATAATGCATGTCTGTCTGCAAGAAACTTGTGAGATGGTTAAAAGATCTCAACACTGACTTAAGTCTTTGATCTAGCTGAAGTTAATAAGATTTTTTTTTAAATCACTTCTCTGTATTCACAGATTATTTGAGTGCAATATTTGAAAATCTCATTCTTTCAATTTTAATTTAAATCCAGGTTAGTATTTATTCTGCAAAATTCCACTTACCTGGGGCAAGCAGCATTTTAAAATAATGTAAATTATTAATAGTCTTTTTTAATTGTTATTGTTGATCGCCCTAGGAGAAGGGTAGCTAAACTGTTAGTACCCAGGACTGTAAAAGTCTTTAATGCAGATTTTTTTTTAAGGTTAAGTTTTAGATTGGTCACAGTGGTCAAGAGTTGACTCAAGAAAGATCCCAACTGCATCTACATTCATAGCTTTTGAGAGAACTTTTTTTTTTTTTTTAATGTCATATCTGCAAAGATAGATTGAACCAGGTTCATCTGAGAGCAGCACATAGCAGCAGAGGGACAGAGCTGCAGTAGCACAACTTGCAGGGCTTCAGGCCTGAAGTATCTCCTCACCTAGTTAACTGAGGAGACACCAGAGGTTGTGGGTCTGTGCCCATGTCCAGGCCACTGTGCACTAATTTATAAGACACTGCCCCCAGATAATAAAAACTATGTGACAGGTTAAAAAAAAAATCTGCCTTATTTGTCAAAATTATTATAACAAATATTTTAGGGAGCAGAAAACTTCCTTAAAAAGTTAAACAAAACTCCTTAGATTATGAGTCCAATTTTAATAAACTCCTAAGTATCTCTGGCTGTAGAAGAAACAGCAAGTTTCTTGTTATTTGAATGCAGCATGTGCCAATGAAATTGGTGCATAAACTAGTAGATGTGCATTCCTTGGGATATGTGGGCATCCTTAAGTTTATGGTTACTTAATCCTTGACTGCTTAGTAGTGCTTCCTATATGTAGTCTATATGAAGGTTTGGAGCTGAACTGTAAAATCAGAATATTCTCATAAACAGAAAATAATAGATTCAGGTGATGAGAGAGATTCTTTGCTGTCACTCAAAAATCCCCACTGTGGCTTACCACTATACTGTTTTTGTTTTTCATCAAAAGGAATTTGAGGTTAACATTTTTCAAAAGAATCTCTCGTCCTGATACGATTTCAACTGGAAACACAAACAATTTAAAATGAGAATCTGAATAGTATTTGTTAGAGACCTGGTTACCTTCTCTAGTTAATTACTTACCATACCGGAGTTTTGGGCTACACTCCTTGGATCCAATGTGCTTTATATCTTTGGAAACTAAACAGAATCTGGTTACTGTCCCAAAGTTGGGTTCTCAGGAACACACTTGAAAGAATGTTTCATATTTTAGCACTTTCACCCTTGTGCTTGAATCTGCTGTTCAACTACCTAATGCAACTCAGCAGCTATCGCAAGATCTTACTTCAGGTTAAAAACAATTTCCCAGAATCCTGGGCATTTTTCTTGAGATTGTTTTGTGAGGGAGACCATGACTGATATGAGAGCATACCCAAAAAACACTCATAGGGATTCTGAAGCCACTGTTGTCCTTTACTGTAACATAATACATTTATTATCTATGTTAAAATTACACACCCCAAAAGTTTCACCCACTTCAGGTGTTTTAATCCCTCTGGGTTGTGCCTGGAACATGGTCCCGTGTCTTTCTAGTTTGCTCTTGAGCTACAGTTTTTGGCTAAACATGCTCATCTTTTATTTTCTCTTGGCTAAATCCTTCAGTATGTTTCTTAGAGTCCATTAAAAGTCCTACCAGCATCTTTCCTTCTTTAACCTGAAATTTGTTTATTTTTTATGCTCTATCCTCTCTTCCCTACAAACAAGACAAGTTATACTTTTAGTTTGCTTTTTTCGTATTCCTGTTGTATAGCCAGAGCACATTCATTAAATTTGCTGGTTTCCCTTAATATCTTTCCAGGAAAAAAAATGTCATACAGTCTTGATCAACAAAGCTAGATACATATTTGTAGTGTTATACAAACCTATAGGAATTGTATCATTCCATAACATGAACCAAAACTTATAAATTATATGTACATTTCCACAAATCATATGGAAAATATATTAAACACTTATTCCTCATATTCATGAATTATAACACTGCTTGATTCGTGAGACATTCACATGCTGGTTAAGAAAGGATTCAGTGCAGAAATTTCTATTTTGTCTTACACTCTGTTGTTTTCCATAAGTCTTCAGGCCCTGGGATTTGCATGTATTCAGGCCCAGCCTTGCTTCCAGAGGGAATTGTGCTGTCTCTTATGGTAGCTCAGGGATCAGAATTTTGCACCCAGTCTTGGTAGTCAGCCCAAGTGATTGGAAGATTTTCTAATGGAAAAGCTTCTGAGGAGCTGCAGCAATTTCTACTGATAAGTCATTGCAACTTCCTTATGTTGAGAATTAAGAACAAATGAATGAAGGGGGATAATTTTTTTTGTACTGGTTTTAGAATTGCAGTGTGTACCTGACAGTATAGGATAAAGGCTCTACCTGCACTAAAAACTCCCATTTAAAAATGCTGGGTGAATTCTGATAGACCAAGCTGATAGCTCGTTATTCATAGCAGGAAAGATCTTACTGTTGAACTGACAGCCTTACAGTTTCGTTGTTGTTGTTGTTCTGTGACTTTTTAATCTGCTCCAGCTTGATTAGAGCTGATTCACAGGAGCCGGGTAACTCCATTGCTGTATGTACATCTGTCTTAAGGTCGCAGCTGGAGTACAGAAGTCTATCTGTATTGCAGTGCTGAGAGGCAGAGAATTCTACACGTGTCTTTGTTCAATAGCCTCCATACATCTTTTCCTTAAAGAATTGTGAGATAAATAGTGCTGAGGGAAAAAGGAGAAAAAAAAATCTTAATTTTGGTCAGTGAGACATTTGTGTATAACAATTGGTTCTTTCTGTTGCAACAGCTGAAATCAGCTAGGATTCTTGTAATATCAAGGCTATGGTTTGAATTTCTGTGGTCTCATACATTGTCATTTTGTGGAATTATCTTCTCCAGAACCTCAGGATAGAGGCCAAACTGCCTACAGAACCCGTTCCAAGATACATACATTGAGTCACATATTCCCTTGACAGCGGCAACATCCTTACATAGGCATTTGTCTGCTGGCAGATGAAAGCAGTGTGGCAAGCTGATTTGACATCATGAATAGTCATTATATATGCTCACTGGTAACTGGTCTGTTCCTAGCAAAATGACCTTTTCCATACTCAGTGTCTTTAATGACCTTGATTTTGGCATTGTGGCTAGCCCATCATCTCAGCAAGCTTTTCATACTCACAAGCACATGGTTATTTGTCCCTCTATCTAAAAACACTGGGAAGAATGAGGGCCTCCAGCCAGCTTTTGCCTGAAGCTGGCAAGAGTAGTAACATGGTGGTTGTTCTGGGTTCAGATCCCATTGGGACTCAGTGCCATTTTACTAAGAATAACATTTTTTGCTTATCTTTTTAGTGTAAGCAGTGCAGCTTATGCTTACATGCAATACTTATACTTGCATCAGAAATTCCTTAATGTGTTAACATATGACTTTGTTAAACATAGAGAAATGCTCTACAAAATAAGTACAGTTATTCCATTAGTTAGTTTAATAGTCTTCATGTATGATTTGAAGAGAGTCCCATGAAGTAACAGAAATTGTTTAGCCCAGTAATTGAAGCCATGTCATTATGTTCTTGGAAAAAAGTTACATTTTGCCTAATTCCAAGTGAGAGAAGAAATCTAATCAAACTTAATTATATTCTTGTCCTTTTCATCTTTGGGCATAGACCAGTTCAATCATCATCTTTTCTTCCTCCATTTTCTATCAGTTCTTAAAAGTATGAGTGAGGGTTCAGTAAACCAAATACAGATTTTGTGTAGGTGGCACAAATTTCTAGTACATCCTTTCCTAGATGACATATTCTGCTTTTATTCTACTGAAAAATTATTTTAAATCTATGCTATATTGTCAAATGATGAACAGCTAACAATTCACAAACGTTTGTGTTACAGCTCCACAAAATGTTTGTCCCAAGAGTGTTTAAGTTGGTAGAAGTCATATGTCAATGTATGTAAGTTGCGCTCAAGTTTTAAAAAGTAAAAGCAAGTAACTGATTTTCCTAGGAACACATCTTTTTCACATTTTCTATAGTATTCTCTCTGTACAGATTAAGATGTCTCATGAGCTTGTTATTATCAGAAACACAGTTCAGAGATGTGTTTTCATGGGTTGAAGGTGGTTGCAGTTGGTGAGGATGTTGGTTGCACCACACCCTGTTGATCAGATAAGGCAAGTATGCAAAAAAAAAAATTACTACACATATTTGTGTTAAAGATCATAAAGAAGTCTTCATAATATGCTGTATCATATTTAAGAATAAGAGATTGCTAAAGAATAAGTCATTTTGATGCAGATGTGAAAGTGGGAACAAACCTGAACTTGCATGAATGTCTATCCTCATTTGTATGTTTTGCTTTTTTTTTTTTTTTAATTTTAAGGACTTAATGGGCAATTCTAAGTGTAGAAATAACCCTTCAGACTTAATTTATCTGTTTTGCATATGTTGAATTTAAGCCCTGGATTATTAGCTATTGTAAATTAGTATTGTTTTATTGACATCAGTCAGATTGCTATTATTCACAACAGTTGAGAAACATTATTCTCTCTGATACAGAAGTCTGAAAAGTATCCCAGTTCAGGAAACTGCTGTCATAGTTACAGGAGGGACAAACTATTTAGAATTGTAACTATGTGCTCTCCATAATCCTTTCAAAGTGCTAGTTTTAGGGGTACATATTCTCACAGCCTTTAAGCATTTAGCTGAGTTGTTGATAACTTTGATCACGTTTTCACAATTTTCAGCCTTTTTTTCATCCTATGTTCTGTTCACAGTATGATTCTACATGCTTAAATCTGGCATAAGAGAAGAGAAAATCTGTAAGAGTGCGAGGGAATTGATTCAGTTTTGAAAACAACCGGACAAAGAGCCGTTTTGGTAGATTTTTTTTAATCTGATCTGGTTTGTAATACCAGCTCAATTAAAAAAATATGTCAACATAACTGGGGTAGTGTTGCATTGAAGTAGTGAGAACGAGCAGCCAGGGTCAGAGAGACAGAATACATTAAGCCAGTATTGCTGCATCGTGCTATTTAGTTAGCCATTTAACAGTTGTGTAAACTGAGTGTTTATAATGAGTTTTCAGTTGCAGAAGTTGACAATTTGACTTATACTCATGTCTCCTTTCCTATTGTCCTCACAGTTTATCATGGTTCACAGGTGATCTGTAGCAGGAAAGTCATTTTAAGCCAGACAAGCACCTATACTGTGGTAATGAATAGGATAAAAAGAAATCCTTTGAGGGAGGAAGCATGATTTTTGTTTTCAATTTTGACACAGTCTTCTTGTGTGTCTTAAACAGGACACTCAGCTTTTTGGTGTCTGTGCTTTTCTGTGTCTGAAATGGAAACAAGTGTTGTTTCATAGATTTAGAACTTAATTCCTTATTGTTTCTAAGTGTCATCTGTTTTATTTATCAAGGCTTTGGCTTGCAATCTGCATGTGGTGCACACTCAGCCTACAGCTTTGATTTAGCAAGCTGTGCTGAAATCAAATCTTGTATGGTTTCTATGAGTAATACCATTTATCCATAGAGAAGTTCTCAGCGTGTGTATCGGAGAGAATGTGGACCCTTCCAACCTGCGTAACCTTCTTTAATAAAGATACAGTTGCTGCAGTTGACCTCTTGTGAAAAGTGGATCCATTTGTGTTTTTATTCTGTGGCCTGAATAGCAGATAAAACAGAATGGGCACTGTTCACTGGACGTGGGAATTCTCCCTTGCTCTGACTCATGTAGAGCAGCAGGGAGGGGGAGGAAAAGGGGCTCCACAAACCCGGTATCCAGTTTTGTAATTGAAAAACCTTTTTGATCTGAACTTTGCACATTTAATATTCCAGAGGGTATTTAGAAGTTTGGTAAAAGTCCATAGCAGTGCTAGAGAAAGATAAGGCTTGCCATTGTACTAAAACAATGTTGTGGTGCCAAGGCACTATATTTATGCTTTTTTTTGTTGCAAAAACAGTACCCATCAAACTTTGTATAATTTGGTATTATACTGAGTAAAGGAAAAAATACCCAATCATTCTCTAGCTTGCCATAAAAAATTCTTTAAGTTTAATATGCAACTACATTGCAGACCAGTCCATTAGCATGATGTATTGCTTCACAGCAGCAGAGAGTAAGACAGTGTGGTGAAATTACCAATATGGTGGAGGCATGATTTTTTTTTTTGTGAGGAATGGAAAAGATACTAATTTTTTTCCTGTTATAATCAACCATTATTTTGCCAATACATTTTCTAATGTATCTTGCAGTATTTTTCAAAGCTGGATGAAAATTTCTGTTCCACCATTGTGGTCAGTCAATTTTTAGCATGCGTAAAAGAAGCATCGTTGCCAAGTTTTCCTTCAAGCCCATGAAGTCAGAGTTGCAAGGAGTAGGATAAAGCCCCTCTAGGCCTTGGGAGCCAGTGGGGAATTGCAGACTCTCTGTTTATTGCACCTGGCACTTTCTCAAAATCTGCTTCATTGGGGCCAAACCACTCATTTCCTCAAGCAGATGAGGAGGATGCTTTCTCTCCCTGAGTCAAAGCCCTATGACTTTGTAAATAAGGCAGTATAAATGTATATTTTAAGTGTACTTTCTAGAGGGATTGCAGCTAGCACATTGCAAACTTCTATCTCAAAAGACCTGAACTTCAGGACTAGTTAAACTGGTTAAGTTAAAAAGAAGTATAGACCTTAAGCACAACATCTAAGACGTGAATTGTGCCTGAATTGTCTGAATTTTAAGCACAATAAACAAGTATTAAATTGAAAATAATTTTTTTCTTCCCCTTTTCAAGAGCATTCTGGTGGTTTTGAGACCTGTGGCACAAACTCTGGGGAACCTACCTCTGTTGGAGCTCCATGAGAGAGAAAATAGAAGAAAATATGCCCTCCCCCCGTTTGTTTCAAGGCAGAGTCAGGGCCCCTTTTATGCAACTTTCTTAATATGTAATTTTATTTCTACTACTGATGTGATCATTTCATGGATCTTGTTTTGATATACATAGTCACAAGTGTTGGTCTGTCAGATAAGGCTCAGGAGCTAACCAGACTTCAGTTTCTTGTCCATTATTTTCTAATTCTTCCTTCTTAGGAAATAATCCAGCAGATGTAAATGTGGAAACAATTCTGTATAATCTTCTGCTTTAAGGCAGTCTTTCCCAGATTTGGACAATGCAGAGCAACTGTGTTAATCTTCCATCAAGCAGATGGAAGCAATGCTCTAGAATAGAATCCCTTGATTGTTCATTGAAATTTAGACTCTATTTTTCAGGAAATTCCAGTGTTTTGAATTCATGTTTCCACTTTAATATAGTCAGGCTGTAAAACTGTTTTCATATTTATTGTATTCTATATTGTAATTTAATACAAGAGTCAAAACACTTCAACATGTAACTAAAAACAAAGCAATGAAGTTGAAATGAAGGGTTCTAGCTTTACCAAAACTAAAAATGTGGATTTAATGAAATGTTTTAATTGTATTCCCTTCAAAATAAACAAACAAAAAAATTTGCTGGTTCCACGAAAACAATGAAATTCTAATTTTTGTTTCTCTGTTGTCTGGGAAAATGTTTACGTTCTTGGCAATTTTGAATTTATCTTTCTCTGCAGGAATACTGATTTTAGTAGGAGAGACTCAGATGACTTATGAGACAAAACATTACTGACCTGAAATTTCCTGATGGAAAATCAAACAAAAAAATTGCCAGTGAATGCACTGGGACTATGGAACAGTCTTCAAAGTCTCCTATGACAAGTATGCTAGAAGCAGAACATCTTAAAAGTATGCTGTAGTGGAAAAAGAAATGCAAGCTTTCTGTGGAAGTGGACAAGTTTAATAAGCCCTTTCATCTTTCAAGTCTGTGATTGAGTTTTGTTTTATTTCAGCCTGAAATAAAAGCTTTATTCTTCAAGGGCAGTAACAGCATGTTCTTTGTAACTCCTTAGCTTTCAACAATAGAGTATAATATTTTGGTTCACCATTGTGTTAAAACTGCAAGTGTTTTTCTGACTTCTTTGGCATAATGATTTATTAGTGTTGACACTCCAGGGTTATTTGTCAGTACAATTCAAAAGCTCAGGTTTTGCTCCTTCTGGCAGATTACATACAAATTATGCAAATCACTATAGTGCAGATTATAACCTAATTATGTTATACATCGTGAACAATGATAATTTCTGTAAACGAAAGCATTTTAGTTGCTAATGTATTTTTACTTCTTTATGTATTATACAAAAGACTCCACATTAAAAAGTTATAGCATGTGTGCAGGATAATATGCTGTGCATTTTACCTGCTTGTGCTGCTAAAATATGCAAAAGCAACATAGCAGTCAAATTACCTATATTTATATGGTTAGTGGCTTTTCTAATGCAAAACTGATTTTTTTCAGGACTTTAACAATCTGTTTATAATAATTATTTTTTTCAGGACTTTAACAATCTGTTTATAATAATTAGCAATAAAATGTAACTTCACATACAAACTTTCATAGGAGACTAGAAAGATTTAATTTCTTTTTGTCCTGCAAATTCAAGAATTTTATAGTCTACTCGTGAGTTTTTTTTTTTAATTGATAAAACTTATGCATTTTAGGAATAAGTACTTGGTTAGTACATTTTTCTCCATTTTTATTTAGCTTTCACTTCAAGTGAAATTCTTCTTTTTAATGTATTCAGATCTCTCAGTTGCATTAATAAGTGCTTTTAATGTATCTGTATCCCAGATAGAAATCAAGGCAGCTACACATAGTTCCCTGCTGACCTCAGGACAGTGGCAAGGCCAATTTCAGTCTAGAAATCATTCCTTTGGCACCAAATGGCTGAAATTACCAAATTATTCCCCCCCTCCCCTGAAAAAACAGCAGTATAGCTTTTGGCTTAATTCCTTTGGTTTTGCCTATAGATATTTGTATGCGTGTATATAGATAAGGAAGGGCATGCACATACATTATACTGGCCAGCACAAATACTGGATTAACAACAGTGATTGGACTTCTGTGTTCACACATCTTGAGACAGCCTTTCAATCTGCAGAGCTACAGACTGTAATGCAGATCAAGCCAATCAAGACAAAGCGGACATACTGAAAAAACAAGTCTGATTCATAGTCCACAGAATCCACAGCCTGAGGAGACCACTACTAGTCTGACCACAGTTGGTTTTCCTATTAGCTGTGTTTAGCACGGTATAAGGACCAAACTCGAAGACAAGTCAGGGTTGAGGTGTGGTAGCAGGCCAGTATTGGGAGTTGTGCTTTATCATATCTGAGGTTTGAAGGAAGACATCCGATTTCAGGACTGTCAGCACTGAATTTATACACATGCATGCACAGTTAAGACTTATTTTTAAAAAATAACCTTTATATCACCTATGTGCCATTTAACTTCCTTTGCAAGTCATCGGGAGCTGAGAAATCTAGCTGTAATTTTAAGCTTCTTGGTTCTTGTTAGATACTCTTTACTTAATTAGAGTGTTTATACTGAGTTTTACGTAACATGTCGTAATGATCTAATAGAAATATAAGCAACGTTACATAGTTCGTTTGGGCTGCACGTCCTTGTGTTGTGTTGCTCACACCTTATTAGTCTTCTGCGAATGTTCCACTTTACTTTTGGCAAGCTGCTCAGAACACCATTTCCTTCTTTTCATTCTGACGGAGTCCAATTGTTCTTTGCTTATACTACAGTAGCCTTTCCCAGAATTTAGCCTGGAGTTTTTATACACTGGGGAGTTTCCAGTGTGTTTAGATTATAAAATGATTTCCTAGTGTGACTGTGATGGAACCACGCTTTCAGATAATACTGTCAAACTAGATTTCAGTACTGTTTTTCTGTGTTTCTTTGCAGTATTTTGCTATACAGAAATGATGCGTACAATCATGTTGTCTCTTGAAAGTGGTATTTTCCCAGTCATCCTCCCACATAGTTAGGATTGTCCCAAAACTTTTTCTTCTTCTGTTTCTCATTAGGTTTGTGTAGATCAATTGGTGTAAGCAACTTTCTTATCAGTCATCTTGAGCAACTAAAGGAAGACTGTGTGATTACTCCACATGTTAATCAGGTGAGTGGATAAATATTTAAAGTATCTGGGTTTGGGTTTTGCTTGGGTTTTTTTGGTCAATAATCTCTTCCCCACCACTATGCCTGAGGGACTACACCCAAACTAGCCTTAGTCATACAGTTTCTTCTCTTTCATTTCTATATACATACTGAAAACCATTCAGGAAGGTGACCTGAAGTGTGGTGGGGAAGTCCTTCTTCCTTTCTTTTCCCCAGTTTCTCCCAGGCTACTGGTTTTAAGGCACAAACAAATGGTCCATGTGCCATTTTTTGATGCTAAAACAGTTTAGAAATAAAATTCAAGGAGCACTGAACACTGAGCATCTCCAGAGCAAACAAAGCTTTGGAGAGAGAGCCTGTGTTCAAATACTATATATAATTCCTCTAAGCAATACTGAAAGCCTCAGGTGATTATATATCTATGCAAATGTGCTGTTTCCTTTGCTCCCCTCTTATTTCATAGCCATATTTAAAGATCACATTAAATTCAGTGACCTTCTTACTTAGGAAGGTGCTGCAAGAGCCCTGGCAAAATTTTTTTTGCTGCTGTGGGCAGATAAAAAATGGCCATGTACATAGCGGCAGACTTCCAGGACTTGGACAACTGTTCCCTTGTTGCAGTTTTCTGCCCACAGCTGTGCTGGAAGTTCATCGTCCTATTCCTACCACCTCCTGCCAGTGAAAGTGTGCGTATGCTAACATGGAACTGGGAGTTGGAATGGATGAAGTGCAGGCACATGCTTTTCCCCTTTGTACAGGTGGTGAGGATTTCTGGCAGCTGTTTGTGATTTAATGTCATAAACAGCCATAAAAAGGTTGCTCAGAACGTGACTGTCAGAACCGAGCAGCTCTCATTTTTTCTGTCCGCTAGAGTAAAGGTTACTAAAGGGCAATTATGAGTAATGTTAAATTAACCTAAACCCATATAGAATATTTAAGTTATTCAAAATAAGGCATTGAAATATGTGTTAAGATACAAGAAAGCTGGGGAGGGACTTTTCATAAGGGCAACTAATGACAAGACAAGGGGAAATGGGTTTAAACTGAAAGAGGAGAGGTTTAGATGAGAGATTAGGAAGAAGTTTTTCACTGTGAGGGTGGTCAGACACTGGCACAGGTTGCCCAAGGAAGCTGTGGCTGCTCCTCCCTGGAAGTGTTCACAGCCAGGCTGGATGAGGCTTTGAGCAACCTGATCTAGTGGAAGGTGTCCCTGCTGATGGCAGGGGGGTTGGAACTGGATGATCTTTAAGGTCCCTTCCAATCCAAACAGTTCTATGATTCTATGATTCTATGATTCATTCTATGATTCTAAGATGGGAAGGCTGATGACTGTTTTAAGAATCAGTGAGTTTGACAAGGTTCAGTTGTGTCTCCTTTTCAGAAATATTTCTCTTCAAAGTCTTACAGGAGTTTGGTGTAAGTTGTTACTGTCTGTTAAATGAGAATAACATTTCAATGTCCTACTAAGTCACTGCGAGGAAGAAAAATAATCTTGGATTTGTTTTGAAATTTCCTCTTACCTACAATGCCAAAATGCTGCCAGTCTTACTCGGTCATTAGTGTTAATGGAGCAAAGTTGTTTTGTGATGGTACTGGACAGCACCTCTTTTTCTGTGGCTGAAAAAGAGGCAAAAAGTTGAGACAGTAGTGATACTGGGGGTGGGAGGGTGCCCCTGCTGTATTCAGCTCGTCATTTCTTTCAGGTGACGTAAAACATTGTTCAAAATTAAAAAAACAAAACAAAACTATGCCACTGCAAACTTTGAACGGTTTTGTTATAGCATTAATTTACACTTTTTAGAGTTACAGGGATCTTCTAAACTATAGTTCAAGTTATCCTTCAAAAGAGTATTTATTCTGTTTCTTGCTTAGTGTTGGAGACTCACCGAGTCTGATAAGATTACTTAAGCATTACCAAATAACTAATGAATTCCTAAATTTAAATTGAGAATGGAAGTGCTATGTTAAATACTTCACTGTCCAGAATTTATAATACAAAAATCTTTGCTATGTTTTTTGCCTAAAATAGCGTATTTTTTCAGTGAACTAATTTCTAATCAATTTACAAATCACTTGCAAACAGTCATTGTATATATACAAAGTCTAAATATTTAAGAAACAAGAGAAGGAAAATCACTTCCCTCTTAGCTCTGTTAAATTTGCATAAGAAATTTAGGGTGTTCTTACAATTCCAACAGTTCTTTTGATGTTAAAACTGAAAGTTATTGTTTCTGTAAAGAAGAGGAAGTAGGAAGGCAGGACAAAGGCGGGTCTTTATTAGACTTCTATAATCTTTGCAAACCAGGTAGTAAGCAATGCTTCTATTTTACAAACCAAGTTGTAAGTATTGCCTCTTTTCTTGGTTCCTGGAAAAAACAGTATCATCGTGGCTTTGAAAGAAATAGGAAAGGCCTGTCTTTTCAAGAACATACTATTGTTAAGGTATTTAGTAGTAAGTAAGCACCTTTTAAAATTACAATCTACTATTAAAAATACTGACAAACACTGTGTAAAATGATGATAAATATTTTATTCTAGCATCATGAAGAAGTTACAGGCTTGTATTTCAGAGTTTGCAATTGACTTGGCAGTAGTATGTTTGGATTTAAGCTCAAGGAAGTCTTTGAAATCTCTTTGAAGGCTCTTGTGCCTGTCACTCATTAAGGAAAAATTACATTTTATAAGAATTTAATTAATATATATGTTTCATTTAATAAAGCAATACCGTGCAACCAAATATAAACTTTTATTCTCTGAATTTCATGTAGGAATGCTCATCAATATTTTTTTTTCTTTTATAGAAGTGCAAATTACTGTGTAGCCACCTTAGAGAGATTTAGTAATGTTGTTAATATTACCATTGATATTGAGCTCTATTATGTAAATTTGTACAAGGTAGAAATGTATTTTAGTATTTTGAGGCATTAGGAAACAAACCCTTTGAATATGAACTCACCTGAACTGTTCCTCTATAGACAAAACATTTCTAGGCTTAAATTGCAGTTTTTTTAAAGAGAAGTAATTGTAAGACTCTGTATTCCCATTGAGGAACTGACTGAAATCCAGCTACAGAAAACCTTTACCAGGTGAAAAGAACCCGCAGCATAGTGGAAAGAGTAAGACTTTTATATACCATCTCCCAGGTATGACTTCATAGGTCTGTGTGTCGGGATTGTTATTAGGCTCAACTTTTCCCCATTGTGTTATGACTGTCATAAAAAACAGTGCTTACTTAGAGTTCCCCTGTGGCTGACCAAGTAGCAGCTGTGAGGAGTTCTGTAATGTGAATTGCAAACTTTTATTAAACAAATGCTAATTTTTACACACAGATCACTCATGGTTGAGTGCCAGAAAAGATCAAGATCTTCCTCTACCACCATATGATGGACAGCCCTCGCCTGAGAAAAGTTTAGTGACTAAAATAGCAAGGGTGGGGCAAGCCAGGAAGTAGGAATTATTATTTTGAGGGGAAGCACATGCTGGCCACTTAGCCTGTGCCTCTTCTAGCTCAGGGTGCTAGTCCCTTGCATTCAGATGCTGATAAAACCTTCCATAAGGTTCTCACAAAAAAACAAAACAAACAACAAAAAAAACCCAACTTATTTTATTTTTTGCATTTAATTATCTTAGCAATATATTTAAGAAGGAAAATATTTTCTGCTACGAACATGTAATTGCATGTGCCAAAAGTCATTGCACAAAATTTGAGAGTCTCTTGGTTCAATGAAAGGCACAAGGTATAATCTTCCCCGGTGGGAAGTGGTTGTTGCTGTGTATCCTGCTTGTGAAGAAGGAGGTGACATCTCAGCATGCTGTTCTTCCCTTAAATATTCCTGGCGTATTCTGGAACTGTGCTGCCCGGAAATCTTAATAGACCAGCAGGTAAATTCTGCTTGAGTTGTATTAGTAATAAGTGCCGAGTAAATCACCTGATGCCATAGGGGTACTGCAGATTTTTCAGCATTTGATCCTGAATACATGTTGAGGAATGGCTATGTTATTTGTTACGCTTAGTGTAAAGAACATCCACTAAAATTGCTTATTACTGTTGTACTAATTGAGTAATACACCCTGCTTGCTCTTTTCTTTTTTCCCCTCCTAGTTTTGCGTAAAAACAATGAGAATGTTTTCTGCTCAGCTCAGGTGCAAACAAGTGAATAACTGTATGACCTAAACACTGGTCTTACACGTATAAACATGAAATACAAAGGCTACTCAAAGGTCAAGCAACATCAAAGGTTGAAGACATGGATGTGTCTGCTGCTTGAACCTTGTTCCTGAGTCCACCTAGTAATTTAGATCATAGCAGCTTTAGGCTGACTCAGCCCAGCCTTCGAGGGGCACGGGTTTTTTCTTAGCGCATATTGAATGACTGCCAGCCTATTGTTCCCAACTATTGTTGTCTGAAAAGACAACATGTACTAAAGATGAGAAACAGGAAATGTTCGTTTGTCCTCTTTGTAGCAGAAGAAATTTTCCAGATTCCCTGTGTTGAGGTAATTGGTCAGAAGAGTATTTTTCTTCAAAATGCGCAAGAGTTAGATCACTGGAACAATGGTGACAGCCAGTCACAAAAATGCATCACATGATTATGTATTTTATAAAAGAAAACACTACCCATTTGCATCTGAATGCAGAGGACGGTATGCTTCTTCCAGTGCACAAACTGTGAAATACTTATTTAAATAACATAGTAGGGAATATTACAGAGGTTCTCTTTTGGCTTTTGCTACATGCCAGAATACGTGGCTCTTCTGAGATCCTTACTTTCCAATAACTTCTGTTTCCTTTTGCTTCCAACAAGTGTCTTTGTAGTTTGTTACTTCTCCTCTTTTAACTGGTTCTTGGCAATTTGTGATCTTCTTTTCTACAAAAGGTCTCCTTCACACTTCATTCCACAGTGTGATTGCTTCCCAGCACAAGCTGCTGGGGACCCACACACACACTACAGGATTTTCCATGTACAATCCATGCCAACAGGCTTTGCTTCCTCATCCTAAGCAAATTGTTCTGGTTGGTCCTTTGCAAACCCAGTCCCTGTCCAGCCCCCTCCCCTTGCCTGTGCCACTCAAAGATCATTAGTGAAGAAACAGGAAAGGAAGTAGATTTGGGGAAGAGAAGGTAGTCTCAAATCACTAATAAAAATGACCTGATGCTGACTTCCACTATGTATTTGCATATATTTCTCAAACATGAAGCAGAACAAGAGTGCTAGTCGAACTGCAGGTGGGGCAGATAACAGCTCTATGCACCTTACTTCTGGGGGAAGCATAAAATACATAGCAAACTCTTGTGCAAATTCATGGCAAAATGCTTATAGATTAATATCCTTCACATGTCTTCTAAAACTGGTAAGTTACCTCTGTCTCCCAGAAGCAGTGGTTTCACTCATGTTGTATTTTTAAAACAAGAGAAAAAATATTTTTATTTATCAGTGATGTTTTCTACTAAATATACTCTCAAGGTTTTTACTAAAAGTTTATTTCTATTTATCTAAGGTTGAATATCACCCTTTCCAAAGACCTCAGGAGCTGGTGGATTATTGCAGGAGCAGAGATATTGTTTTTGAAGGCTACTGTCCTTTAGCCAAAGGTGAAGCACTCACTCATCCTACGGTCATTCAGCTGGCAAAGAAATATGGCAGGACTCCAGCACAGATTTGCATACGCTGGAGTATACAGGTAATGGAGAGTGGTAATGAAAACGTGTCTCCTCTCTCAGGGAAGGAATGGAAATAGTTCGGGTTTTGTGCATGAAACCGGAATTTATACAGGAAGTATTTTTGCCTTTAATATGTTGATATTGCATGAACTAACTGTGCCATACTGGAAATTTGAGATGTAGTACACAAAGCATGGCATTATTTTAAATATGCAAATAATCTGATAGTAGAGAATAAAAAGAACCACCAATAAAAGAGATGTTTTCAAACTAAATGTTACAAGCAGTATAAGGTATCATTCCATTTCTGTCACTCAGCATGAAGTACTAAGCAGTGAAATAGTGTATTAAGTTGACATAAACCACAATCTCTGTGAGAATTTAATGCAGTGTATATAACAGCAATTAAAAATAGCATATAGAAATGTCAGTGTCCTCTGAAAAATTAAATCAAAGCCTCAGAAGACATGAGGAATCTCTTGAAATGTTTTGAAGAGAGAATATTTTCTTTGAAACGATGTAAATTTTACTGATGAGAAGCATTATGATTTTCAGAATGGGATTGTCACTATTCCAAAGTCCACAAAAGCAGAAAGGATACAGGAAAACTGCAAGGTAAGATTTGGTTATGCACTCAAGTCTGACTAACAACTGAGTTACTGTTTTTAATACTTTGGTTTGCCTGCCCATTTTCCTCTACCCATTTCATATTGGGGCAACTCAGTTAAAACTGGCAAATTACAGTACCATAAAATTACCTAGTAGTATTTGTATTTATTACTTGGATGATTGTAGAACATCCTAATCTAATTATGGTTAGGTCCTTTTTGTGACAGGCACATAGGTCAGATGGAAGGCATTTGTATGCTATGCATAACACTGTATGAAAGCTGTAAAACTCTCTTGGGGATATCCCAGATAGAGACCTTGCAAGGAAATCACGGTCCTGACAGAGCTGACTCTTCCTCCACCTTCATCCTTCTACTCGACTTGCAGAGAAGGTTTCAGCATGAAGGAGATGGACAAACAAAAGTGAGAAATGAATGAGGATTGGCAGCATTATTCCCTCCACCTTTTTTTTCCCCTTTTCATACCAAATGTTTTTAATTCATCACTTGATTTTTCTCTCCATTTCTCTGATCTGAAAGTGAGCTTTCTTTGGAGGAGGGGAAACCACAACCACCTTATTGTTACTTCCAAAAATATCGTAGAGTATGAACTGTTTGGCAAATCAGGAAGAAACTGCGTGAAGATCAGAAGCTTCTGTCTGCTAGTTAAATCTCTGTGTGTGTGTGTAGATATAGGTGTAAGCCAACATACATGCAATGAGGATTTCTGCCAGTGGCTATGCCTGTTTATATAGCTCCTGCCTTGACTATTTATTCTGACATGCACACTGCCTTCTGTGGTACAAACACAGCTATTTGTGGTGCTGTATTGTGAACCAGATTAGAGAACAAAACCAGTTTAAAAATCCTTTCTTTTAATTTAATTTTATTTCTCCCAATGACACTTTAAATCCAGATTAATTCTATTTTTTAGAGTTTACTTTATGGCCCCACCAATTAATTTTGCACAACTGAGGGAATGCATTGCAACAAAACTTAAAACACTTAGGATGGAGAGGAGGAGGGGAGAACTGGCACAGTTATTGCATGTTTTTTATCACATCTCCCTTTTTTTCCTTTCCCCCATGCCTGTGTGTTGGCCTGAGTCTCAACCACCTCTAGTCAAGCTGGTGAAAGCATGGACCTCGTTAAGCCCTCAGTGTATAATATAATATATAACATTTCTGTGACTGGTCCCTGGTTTAGGTTTAAAAAGCTTGAGCACTGAGATTTGACTGCAAGGGTCATTCCAGCAGACAGTGATTGCTGGATAACACAGCATGGGAAGAGCTCATTTGGCAGCAGTTCAGGCTCCATGGGATTTCTATTGAGTATGGAGGAGCTCTGACAAAGACAACAGACCAACTTAAAGCAACTTCAGTTCTGAAGTGATAGTGTCTGAATAAGAAACCTGCTAAGAAAACACTGATACCCTCATTCATGTTTCAGGTCTCACCACAGAAGTTGGTGGCTGTAAGAACCTGTGCATGGACAGGTGGTTGCTTTCAAGTTCGAGTTAGTACTGAGGCACCATAGCACTCTATCTGGTTTTGTATTAGCTGATCCCCCAGTGTTTTATCCGAGTATGCATAGAAACAATAGATATAGCCTCCAGCTTGCTTGCTTTGTGAATGTCCTGATACCTTCTAAATATTCTCTTTGGCTAAATTTCTAAGGAAAATAACTGTAGCACTCCAAACTGAACATTGGGATATAAGTGAAATACTGAGCTCAGGTTTCCAGAGGGATTGCAGTCAGGGTATTCCTACACCTCTGGCAGTGCCCATATATAGAGTACTATCAGAAACAGCTTTGGTACTACTATTATCTCAGACCCTTGCCTGAGACCAGAGTGCTACAAAATCATCTTAAAGGAGTCTGCAAATAAAATGAGTCACACAAGGAGCAAAGGAGCCAGTGGAGTCTGTCAGCTTAATTGAATATTTGTGTATGACAAAATATAAGAAGAATTTCCAGAAGAAAAAATATAGAAAAAATCTGCCTCACATTTAAATGAATCTTGGTCAGTTTAAATAACAGAAACACTCCTGATTCTCTCAGTGTTCATGATGTTAACTATATATGCATTCCCGTAGGTGTTTGATTTTACAATAGCTGAAGACGATGTTGAAATTCTGAATGGAATGCATGATGGGAGACATGTTTCCTGGGACCCAAGCCTTATTGTGTGAATGAAGGTTTGAGCTTTTTCCTATGTCAGTGATCAGTGAATCACACCATGTAATTTAAATTCAGGGAAGGTTACAATAAGAATATAATGGTAAGATTAATGTCTGCTATTAATGATAATTGATTTTAAATCCTTAACATTGATAACAGACAAAAGATATTTTTGAGGGTAGCATTTTTGTACAGAGATCTTATATTTCCATCTGAAATCCTGATCTGTAGTTTGTTGAAGCCCATGCAAAGCCTCCTATTTATGCCATTGACCCTGCATCAGGCCAATTAAGCAAAAAGCATGAGGAGATATCCTTTCTTCAAAAATGTAAGAAAAAAGCTACCTACTAGTGTACAACACAGGTGTTAAATATGAAATAATTTTTCACATACTTTGTAAGAGGATACAATGTATGAAGAAGAAAAAGCTGTGTAAAAAAAAACACATTAATAGCGTTATTGTTATAGGATTATACTGCACAATATACTGCAAATCTCCATCAAAAATATAATCTCACTGTAATAAGCAATATATGAGCATCACCAAAAAAAGTTTTATGCATATTATTGCATAGTAATGGCATTGACCTAGAGACTTCTGTGCATATTATTTTCTAGCCTGTAGGTATAACAAAGTAGAAATCTTTCCAGAGAAGTCCATGTACAGATAAACTGTCTGCATGGCTAAGAGTTGACAGCAAGCTCTAAGAGCCAAAGAGGCATCTTTGTTATTACTGGAAATTCTGGTGAGTTTTGTGTAGCTTTTAGTGAGAATTAGTTTAGCTTTCATTTTGGATTTGTCCAGGAAATCTCATTCAGAGACTATACTGTTCCTCAGATTTTCTTATAAAATATATCTGTATATAGAATATAGAGAGGTAGATGTAGATATGGATCTATATAGTTCACAGGTCTGTTTTGAGAAATAGGTCTGCAGTGTCTTTTATCAGCTGAGTACTCAACTTCGAGTCATATTGGTTTGATATTTTAGGAGTTCCTGTGTCTAGAAAGGTATGGAAAATCTGACTGTGATTTATATTGTGTGCGGACTTCCTGAGGCAGTTTTCCCAGTGCTGTTCTGCTTTAGTCATATCATGAAACAAAGCTCCTTAGTTTTTTATCAAGTGACTTACAGCAATCATATATTCAAGCCTGCATTGTTTGTCCTCGAAGTAGAGCTTCTATACAGCTTGGCTAAAATACAGACAAACTTACCAGCTCCTCAGGATAATTGGCTGGTTTTTCCTGGTAAACATTTCCACAAAAATTTGTCTAGATTTGCCTCTGGAATCATTAATGTATTCTTTATTATTTTAAAGTACAAGATATTGTATGAAATGCTGTGCTCACTAATACCTGTATGATGTACTGTTCCAAGAAATACACAATCTCCACAGTAAGGTTATTTTCTAGAATTCAGGTGTGGCCTGCAGTTTGAGGTGCTTCAGTCTCTGGAAATGCCACTTTATATGTCTAAGAACAGTTATATACCTGGCTTAACTGTCGTGATGAGGGGTTCAATAGTTTCAAAAAGTAAGGCTTATTTATAAAATTAAGGTAATTTTTAGGCTTTTTTTAGCTTTTGTAGAAAACTATGGCAATGACTAAGTGGAAATTGGAAAGATTGCCCAGAAAAAACCCTTTCTACCAGTGGTCATCAGCTAATCCTGCTTTTGAAAAGTCACTTTACAGAACAATACCTTAGCAATATGAAAAAAAAATCTGTTACCGTGCTGTTGAGGGACTCCTTGCTTCACAGTGTGTCTGAATTCATAAAATGAGGACTAGAAGTGAATCACGTGTCTAGTATTCACTCCATGTGGTTTTTTGGCAGTGAAGACTTTCTCAGAAACTACAAAAGAGAAGTTGGAGTTTTACCTCTAGTTCTCTCTAAAGTAACAGACATCACATCAACATACTATTTTCCAACACAAATGATGCATAAACTGAACCAAATCTTTCTGTATGCTAGCAAAGTGAACAGGAGTGAGATGTAGGGGTAGCAGTGAGGAGAGATTTTCTGTAATGGAAGCAGAACCTAGAAGACCAAAAGGATATAAAAGTGCTGAAGATAAAAAATCAGAAAGTTTAACTGCATTTTTTTTCTTCATTGGTCAGTTAGCCTGAGGTGGTCATTTTTAAGTGGTTTGATTGTTTGGTTGTTGTTTGGTTGGTTTTTTTAAACTAAGAATTCATCCCTCAAGTGAATTCTTGGAATTATATGCATATTCTTCCCCAGGGCTGAATTTCCTCCTCCTGTCCATATTTCTGTAAGACGGGCTTTCTCTAGAGGGAAAATGTTTTCACCTTTCCACAATGACCATTTTAAAGATACAGCAATGTATCCATTTTATCAGTGTTAACCCATCATCTTGCCTCCAGGAATGGGGAATACACCTGAAAATTGAAGGTGCTTTTTCTTCCATATTATGTAGGTCATTTACGGTAGTGACTGACGGGGGCACTCCTTTCTAGTTGAGTTAAACCATTTTTTAAAATAAGATAGAGTTTATCAGTGTTACCTACCTAAGTGCAATCAGCTGCCTTTGCAGGAGCACTGTGGCTGGCAATGGAAGGGAACTTTCTGAAACAAATAAGGAAAGGAAAAAATAAACTGAAAGTCAGTGGAAAGGGTGAGGCCATTTTCTGTGCAGCCAAGTAGCTTCCTGTCTGACTCCAAGGGGCTCCCTCTCTCCTTTTTCTTGCTTATTTCTGAATTTCATATTTTATATTGCTGGAGATGAAGGCACCTAAGAATGTTTAATTGGAAAATAATGGGAATGGTTTTGTAACGTGCATACTTCAGAATTTATTTTTTTTTTTAATCAGGCTGCAGAAGTGTTTCTACTGCACCTGTCCCCCAACATAACTTTCAAGACATTATTTTTCTGACCAGCATGTGTAATAAAGAAACTGTAATACTAGTAAGTTCACAAATCCACTAACCCAAGAAGACTGCATAATATTCACCCTTCTTTTTGCACTGTGGTTAACACCAGCTGATTTTCTTTTTAAAATAGCAGCACTGAACTGTTCTGACAGGAAAGCTGATGTTAACCTCATGTTTTTTAAAATGGAGACAAAGGTGGGGTAGCTCTTGCTGGCACTAATTGAATAGAAGCAGTTAACTCTTTCTACATTGCCACACCCCTTCCAAAGCTTCGAGTATGTGCACTGCCTTGTAGTGAGCCCATGTTATATTTATGGTACAAATGATGCAGCCTTACTATTTGTCTTTATGAATGGCTGCTTATTCATCTGCAGCATCACATAGGACTAATTACAACTGCCAGGACATGATAGAACAGTAATGACTTCCAAGGAACCAGAGCATGAGAACTATCTCCAAAGCCACTACGCACTGAGAATTTAAAAAAGAAAAAAAAAAGGCAGCACTCACAAAGCCTGAAACGAATTTAAATCAATGATGCTGGTGCTACTTCCCAGTGATATAATACACACATCACTCTGTAAACATTGTAGGCATGGCCAGCATCAGGGGATGTGCTTTTCTAAGCAACTTTGCACAGATGCATCGTACCAATCTCAATCACTGTGCCCAAGAGGAATATTTAATAGTAGCTTTGCTATCCAGTGCCCTTTGGGAACTATTCTGTAGCTGAACTACTACTAGGAAATTCAAGAGTATGTTAGCAGCATTAGCATCCTATTAATGATTGCTCTATTTTTTTTTCTCCAGCAAAATAGATTTCCAGGACTTTCTATATGAGGCTTCAAAATTCCGGTATAATGAAATAGTGCTAAGTTCATAACTTGGCTGTGAAATTTGGAGGGAGGGAGGAGTGTACAATTACTTTCACAGTTTCCTGGTAACAAGGAGAGGAGAGATTGTTGAGTTGTTTTGTTCAGGTTTGTTTTTCTTTTTTTCTATGAATTACTTTTTTGCTAGTGATTCTTCATGACCTGGATTGATCCCATTGGATATCCATGAGTATAATGTTTTTATGTTTTATATATATGTTTTGTCCTGTAAATTTGAATTTACAGTAAATCACTTAAAGGTGGTGGAAGATTAATCCGAAGCAAAGCTGACAAAGTCATACATGTACTGCGGTATAAATTCACTTTCTGATGTTGAAAAATATATATTTAATGGACTCTCTGTTAATGAAACAGCAACCAGCTATTTTATATCACATGGTTTGTGAGATTCTTACATGGTTGTCATGAATGCCTTATACACAAGGTATAAGTACCTTTGACTAATGTGAAAAATTATCACAGGTAGTTTTGTTTTGTTTTGTTTTGTTTTGTTTTCAGGAAATAGTTACTTTACTGCTTCCCCCCCAGTCTTGCAGATAAATAATATCTGTAATCTGCCAAATAATTGTGGATTTTCCATCTAAGACTTCTCTTTCTTCAGAATAGCATGTTAAGTTCAGTTATCATCTCCATTAGTGTCTTTATTTTACCCTATCAGAGAACGCAAAGTAGGACTTCAGTTGACGGATCCGTGTCACCGGAATAAAAAAATTAACCTTCAAAAAGTTTTTTAATGCTGCATTATACAGTTCAGTCACTGTAGAACTTCTGCTACATTTTAATATGTATAAAAAACCCCTCATATATCATTATTAGATATATTAAAGTGTGTTATTGTTTTGGGTGCAATGATACCCAGTAAAACTATTGCATGTCATTTTCTCAACTACTTCAGTTCTTTCCACTGAAGCTTTTCCTAATGTTATATTCAGCTTAGTGATCTAAAAATAAAGTACAATTCAAACAAAAGTGAATATAGCAAAATTTACAATAGGTTTTTAAAACAAAAAAGGCAATTTAATGAATATTAATTATCAATATCGAGAACTTTCAATAAAAACAGACCACCTAAATTATAGAATGCTAATACTAAACAAATATGTGTGCTTTAGTCTTTGCAATGTTCTTACCACTTTTCTGTGTTGTTTTTATTTCTCCAAACCAGGTTTTTGATTTTAATCTGAGGGAAGAAGATATGGAATTGTTGAACGCTATGAATATCAACAGAAAATTAATTCATCTAACCTACCCACTATGGAAAGGATAATTTAAAACCAAATTGTTCTATACGACAAAAGTGATGCAACTGAAACATTAATTCATTTTAGACTGAGCAATAAATCTAAATTATGCTCTTGGGTACTCAGAGAGTACCTAATAAATATAAATAAATAATAATAATAATAATAAATCAATTATCAATGGCTTGTATTTACTATTATGTTAACAAATTAATAAAATAGTTTAGTTTACTCTTTTCTTTGTTGCCTTCTTACAAATACAGAAATGCTTACTTTCAGCATTTTCTCCGCTTTCTCGGAACTTTCTGGCATATTCTCTCAGTATGGGCTGAGATATCTCACAATATTATAGTTAAGTTTCTTCTGCCTGCATGTCTTCATTTCAGGTGTAATTTTAACCCGTTTAAACAAAACAGTTTGGGGTTTTCTTCTTACAGATTTTGAAAAGTATTAGTTATTTAAAGGCACAGATAAGACCATGCTACAATACATGTAAATCTTGAAAAAAAAAAAAAAATTCAAAATATGGAATATTTGTTCTGGGATTGCAGCAGAAATCTGAATCTGATTTCTTACACTGTTTTTTATGTTTCTTCTAGTCATGAGAATTTTGGGGGATTCTGCAGGCTACTCTCAGTACTTTCTTGGTGAGCAAACCTGTTCTGTTGGTGCTATTTCAAGGATCTCCTGTTTTGACCTAGCACATCAGGGAGGAATGGCTCTGGTTTGTGGCTTAAGTTGCATCAGAATGAACAAGTACTTTTTGCTTATATAGATAAAGATTTTTGAAGGTGCAGAAGAGTAATGTGTTGGAGAAAAATCCTTTGCTAATCTATCTTGCAGGGATTCTCTGTATCTTTTCAAGATGGATAATGTTCAGACACTCCACTGATGGGATCGTGAGTTGTCCAGCAGAGACAGTACGGCCTTCTGGTGGTGTCAGAGGCCATCGATCTGGAGGCTGGCTTTGGGAGTACCCCACCTTGCAACTTCTTTTCTGACAAGATCAAAGCATTTTCCTGCAAGGAAATTGCCCTGTGACTCCTGTGACAGGTTTCTGAAATCCCCACCACACTAAGTCATTATCGGAGGTCCCACAAGAACTTTGGTTGTCAGAGGCAGTCAGGTTTTTTGCTGTGTTGCCATGCCCTGAACGTGAGTTTCTGCTCATCCTAAAAACTCAGATATCTAAGAGCATATGCATATTCAAGATCCACGAGAACAGAACTGTCCGCCTCTTTATGCTTGTGGATGTGCTGCAGAAACATTTTTTAACCAGTTTACCCAGGCCAAGTGGCTGTTAGGTATCAGTTTGGTGTCATGATGTGCCCAGCCCTCTCCCCTCCCATTTGACCGAGACCTGTGTTCTGGTTACTTCTGAAATGGTGCATGAATAACACTGTGTTGTCCTTTCTCCGTATTCTGACTGTAGGCAGTTCCAGAGTTAAGTTCTCAAAGGAACTCTATAGACCCTGGGTTTCTGTAGTGTATTTCATAGAAGTACAAGCTTCCTTAATGCTGGACCTGGCAGTTGCAGAGGCACTGAGAGAAGAGTTCTTGTTCTGTTGCTGCAGGTGGAGTATCAGCCTGGTGTAAATCACCTCACTAAACACCAGCGTATTTTTGGTAGAGTTGGTTTGGTAGACCAACCTGAACTGACCTCTGTTTCAGCCCCTGTGAGCAGGCAACAACCTGTGCAGTTGAGCCACGTTAACCTATCATCTCTGAGGTTTTAAACAGCCTTCCATGCAAATCCAGCTGATCTGCCTTCATTTGCCTGAGAAGAATGAAGCTGTATTTGTTTCCTCTTTGCTGAGATGTCAAGAGGGCTATAAATGTGTGTGGTCATCTAATTTTAATGATGCTTTTTGTGATACAAATACTCAGCTGTTTGGAGTGGAACTGAAATTGCCCGGGTTATTTTATGCAGCCTCTGACAAGTAATTTGTTGTTGGATGTCACATCTCTGAGTTGGAGCCCTCTCAGCTGGTTAACCAACAAACTGAACATGAAAGCCTGTACCTCTGACTACTGAAACCCTGAGTCATTCTATCCTTTAATTAAAGCATGTGCCTTTATTATGTTCCTCTTGCTTAAAATTATGTGAGAATTAGTTCCTAGAGGAAAATGCCTAATGAACGCACTTTTAGTTAGTGTTTTCTATAAATTAGCTAAATAAAGGAGAAACCTTGAAATATCTAGGGTATGCTGGGCAGTTGCAGGGGATGCATATGTCAACCTCAGGCATGATTTATCTTATGTGCCTTTTCTGACAGTTGTAATTTAACGGCTGTATTTTCCTCCAGGCTCTCAGGAGGCTAAACATCTTTTCAAGTTTCTAGCTTTGTGGTGGAAGAGTAAATGTCTGTTTGCCGCTGTAATTTATCTGAGTCATTCTGGGAGAGGCGTGGAGCAATTGAAGCGTGACTATTAGCATAAATAAGAGAGGGAGTCTCTTCCTGGGGGTAGTTGGTCTTAGTATCTTTCAGACGAAAGCTGCTTCTCCACAACAACTGCGACTGCTCATTGACCGATGCGATGCTATGAACTAAAAGACCCAATACATTGAGCCTTGGTCTAGTGTGACATTATTTTGCATTTCAATTTGAAGTGGAGTTAAAGAAAAGAGAGCAAGGAAGAAAGAGGAAAACTCTGCAGTAAGCGCGGCAGTAGCTTGCCACCAGAGTTAGCGTCTCACATACATGGAGCTGGTTTTTTTCTTGTAAAAGTTTGAAGAGAGAAGGAATTATAAAACCTAAACTCACTACTTCCTTCTCAGTCTCTATGTACTAGCACTGCTACCGCTCTAAGTAGCTGTCACTGCCAATTTTGTTTTAAAAAATGAATTTAAAACTTTTATTTATATTTTCAAACATGTAGATATCGTACAGCATCCTCTGGACATTCAAAGATGCTTTCTGCACGTGGAGACACCAACGCGCGGTGATGTCTGACAGGGGCACGAAGCGAGTCCCGCAGGGGCCGGCGCTGA
>NW_010309436.1:0-2442 GCF_000700745.2 Antrostomus carolinensis
CTTCCAACCCCCACCATGCTGTGATTCTGTCATTCTGTGACCAGGGGCACTGTCCAGGGCCAGTGAGCTCTGTCCAATGGTCCCATTAGTGGGAGACAGCAAGGAGCCAAAGGCCCCAGACTCTGCTGTCGGGGCTCTGGGACCTTCTCCTGCTCCACAGGAGTCCCCCCCTTCTGTCCCTCCTGCTGCTAGGGATGGGGGTTCAGCTGCACAGGCACCTTCTCGCTCCATCAGACACCAGCACATCACCGAACCCTTGCCACCACCCCAACATGAGTTATTTCCCCACGGCTGGTAACCCCCAGGGCAGCCTCAGTGCTAGGAGTGGCTGCAGCAAGCTCTGCTCTCCCCCATGCCCATCCCATCAGCAGCTCCCCCAGACTCACATCTGGGTATGGACAAAGCCAACCCGACTCCGTGGTGCTGCAGCATGCCCAGCCCGACAGCCCATCGGCTGCTGCGGCACAAGGGTGGCGATGCCAAAGCCCCAGGGCAAAGGGCTCAGTGTGAGTGCAGCTTTGAGAAGGATCCCCACGGGGCTTTGTCAAGGATAAACCTTGGGGCAACCCAGCCTGTGGCACCAGAGCAAAACTGGTGTGGCAAGAGGTGCTGGGACCCAGAGGCAAAGGGCTGAGCGAGGAAGCTCACCGAAATGCAGCTGAAGTCAGCCAGGGTGGGTGCCTCGAGCATCACCTTTCCTGATGCTCACCATGTCACCAGCTTGGGGACAATGCCAAACGGCCCCAATGTGCTGTGACGTCCCGCTCTGCCCCACTAACTGGGGCTTGGAGGGCTGAACGTGCCCCAACGAGGTGAAACCTTCAGGGCAGCACACATGGCAGCGCTGGGAGGGGAGGAAGGATGCTCACCCTGCATCATGTGCGCCCTTTCTCGCCATGCTGGAATGCAAACTCAGAAGAGGCTTTTCCCACCTGAAAAAAACCTGAACTCACCCCTCAGGACATGGGCAGGTGGGATGGCAGCAGTTGAAAAAAAATGTTGTTTTTTTTTTAAAAATAGTAGTAAAACCCAACCTATTTATTAAGCCTGATCATTCCTTAGGAAAAAAAAAAAATAGTTTTTCAATGTAGTAATTTTTTTTTTAAATCCCAAAGCTTCATTTTACCAGCAAAACCCCAACCAGCTCATCTCACATCACTGGGCAGAGACCTGTGTGCGCTCATTGCAGGAGTGAGTCCCCACCCACCTCGCAGTCCACCAAGCCCTGCAATCAGCTCCCCACCGTGGGGAAGGTGAATCCCATCCCCTCCCCTTCTCCCCTAAATCAAGCACCAGCTCTTAAGTGCATTAAGCACAAGCAGACCCCCCTGCTGCCCCCGGCCACCTGCGCTCCACAGCCCCTTGGGACAGAGGCCACTGTCCCCCCGCAGGGTCCCCAGTCAGCCGGCAGTGCCAGAGCGTGGCTCCCAGCCTGGGGATGCAGAAAGGCAGGTCCCTAAGGCAGATTAATGGAAGAAGTTTAGCTGGACAGGTGGACAGAGGGACACTGCCCCGTATCCTTCCTGTCCCACCACTTTGCATTTCCAGCCTATTTCCCTCGTTATTCCACCGTGGCTGGGAGCCATCGCTGTCCCCCCTCTCCAGCACGCTCTGATTTATCTCTCAGCTGGGCTAACAGCTCCCTCCACCCCTTTCTCCTCAGGGAATTCAATTTTCATTCATTTTTCTGCTTTGCCAGATTGATCCAGCCCCCTCTGCGCCACTCCGGATCACTCATGGCAGCGGTCAAGGGGCAAAGGGAGTCGCACAGCATCGTGCTGCCAGGGGAGATGCCAACATCAGGGTCCACTGAAAAAAAACCCACCAGACTGAAAAAAAACCCACCAGCATCTTCCTCCCTGCTCTGTCTCAGCTCACCACACCTTCCCAGTAGAGCCTTCACCCCATCCCCACTTTTGCAGTATTGCTTTGTTCCCCTTCAACCTTCCTTCTGTCCGTCCAGTGGGGTTTGGACTCTTCTGGGGTTTTTTTTTTGGTGTCTTTTGGGGGGTTTTAGGTCTCTTTCGAGTTTGTTTTCCTCAGCACGCTCTGGTACCCTGAAGTGCAGGGAGGAGAGGGTGGTGGAGGTGGGCACAAGCTGCTGGCCCAGAAAACCCCCTTTGTGCCACCCAAAATGCTGCCAGGTCCTTGTGGTGCCCAAAGAGGAGGGGGTTCTGTTTGATGGGTGTGAAATCCCACCCGCCCCGAGGCTTCCTCCTCCTCCCAAAGCTAAATCAGGGCTCAGGATCAGTGCTGACCAGCCTGAAAAAGAGTGACTGTCACCATTTTCAGAGCGTTGTATTTCCAGGGGAGTTTGGGAGGGCTCTGCCCCCTACACAGACACCCCACTCCCTCCTCCACATCACCTGAACCCCTCTGGCCCCACAGCCCGGTGCAGACTCCAGCAGCACGACACAATGATGCAAAACCCGCAGCCAAGTG
>NW_010309436.1:3435-3665 GCF_000700745.2 Antrostomus carolinensis
TGGGGGGGCCCAGCCCCCAGCCTCGTGGAAAATTAAATTGCACTTGAGGGTAAATTGTATTAGGGAATAGCGGCCACCTCGCGCCAGCCTGCAGCCATTTGGGTAATTAGCCCCAGGGACACCCCGGCTCACGGCGGTGCTGGGAGGTGGTAACCCCATCCAGGAGAGCATCTCGAGGGGCTTGGAGTGGGCCCCCCCAGGGCAGCCCATCCCACCCGAGAGCACGGCTG
>NW_010309437.1:0-473 GCF_000700745.2 Antrostomus carolinensis
GTCGGGGTGGTGGGAGAGGAAAACCAGCCCCAAGCAAACCACAAACACCCTCCCAAACAAAAGCTTGCGACAGCGGGATGGGGACGGGGACAGCGGGGACCTGGAGACACAAGTACAGTCTCAACTCAGGTGGCAGCAGGGACAACACCCAAGCTCTAGATTTTTCTTTCTTATTTAAACAAGGTGCTAAAAACACCACCCGGAGCCCAGGGACCCGCCCGGGGACCCGCCCGGGGACCTGCCCGGGGACCTGCCGCGGTGACACGCGTGAAGGTTTTGGAGGTGCCACATCAAGGCTGGTGGGAAACGTCCTGTCACCCCCCTGGTCCGAACGTCCCCTCCCCGCTCCAGGATGTCACTCGCCCCCCTGCAGCTCGCAGCTGCGGGTGAGACCTGGTGGGGGCTGATTAACTCGGTACTAATGAGGAGAAGCGGTGACAGCCACCGCCACCCCTATGGGGGGGCCCTATAGG
>NW_010309437.1:526-793 GCF_000700745.2 Antrostomus carolinensis
CCCATATGGAAGGGACAGTGTCCATAGGGGGCAGGTAAAGGCTGTTCCCATAGGAGCTATAGGGGACAGCAGATCCCACCAGGGACAGGTCCCCCCCTCTCTATAGGATCTGCTATAGGGTAGGTCACACCCTGGGGAAAACAGCCCCTATGGGGACAGCTATAGGGTGGAGCACACACCCCATAGACCCAACCCCTCCAGGGTCTTCTATAGGGTGAAGGTTCCTCCCCACAAAGAAAAGCCCCTAACGCAGCCCCTATAGGTCCC